>NW_027506088.1:0-116384 GCF_021521415.1 Bidens hawaiensis
CAATCGGGTTTATAATGTTTAAGAGAAGTCGAAAGTAGCGCGAGGATTGGCAAAGGATTTATGTCAACGTTCAAAGGAAACCATTGTCGCTGGAAAGAGGTGACAAGGTATTTTTAAGGCATCACCTTAGAGAAGTGATATGAGGTTTGGCAAAACCGAAAATAGCTCCTTGATATATTGGACCTCATGAGACTATTTCCATGATTGGTCATTTAGTTTATCAATTAAAGTACTCCAGGGGCTAAGTATTATACATAATGTTTTGCCATGTATACGGAATGAAAAGTACTTAAGCGATGAGACAACGAAAGTACTAGTAATGGAAGTACTCATAGAAGACATGCTTGATATGATAAATAATTCCGAAGAGATAGTAGATGGGAAAACTAAACAGTTTGGACATACCAAGCTTTATTGATTAAGATTAAGTGGAATTCACAGCGAGGACCAGATTATACCTGGTAACGCGAGGGTGAATTCTGAAGGAAACCCCCCCCCCCCACTCACCTTTCTCTCGAAAGGGGATAGTGGGCGTGTAAAATTTCGAGGACGAAATTTCTTAACGGGGGGAGAATGTAACGATTCCGGCAAAATCAGGTATACTCTAACCGGTATATACTATTTATGAGTTATTTAATACTGAATATATGAATTATAATGTGTTTATACGAGTATGAATGATTCACAGTGCGAATTATACTCGATTATACAGTTAATCGTATTAGAAATACGATTAACCGATTAACGGTTATTGAAGCCCGAACGTATCAGGAATACATTATAGACGGGATATATGATATTTAGTGATGTTTACGAAGTATTAAAGCTTCGGGATGAGTGAAATAAAGCACAGAAAAAGGATTTCGATTTAATGATACGTCGGTACGTTAAACGAAACCTTTAATACCAAACCGAGCAAGAGACGATCGATCAAGCCGAAAATGAATCACAATTATTAATAATATGATGTATTAAGTTAATGAAAGTCATGGTTTAAGTTTTTGAAGTTTTTAAATCGGTTTTATATAAATTTCATTTTTAAGCAGAAAAACTACCGTTTTAGCCTCGTTTTAAGCCAAATTAAAAGTTTAACAGAAAAAACGAACTGAACCAGATTATCCAAAACATTATCCAGATTACGAAAATCCGAATGTGCGGCCAAGAATGAAGGAGTGGGTCCCACCCCACCCCTTAATCCAACCGATCGGACCAAGGGTCCCTTTTTACCCTTGTTATTTTCTTTTTTCCTCATCAATCCTCTCAATATTCATCAACTCATTCCATTTTATGATCCAAGATCCATAGTTTTAACAAGAAAACCGAGGTAAAAATCGTGTTATTTATGTGTTCATCTTCGTTTCTTGAGTTTGTTTGCAAGAAAATGAGGTTTCAAAGATGAAAACCGATTCTTGCGTGATCAAGTGATGTATACGGGTTATACAAGGGATCTTGGTCAAAGAAATGAGTTAAACGAATCAAAAACGAATTTTTACAGTTAAATCTTTGTTTTTAGTATCATAACCGTAACCGTGAAAGAAATGGCTTGATCGTGAGTGTAACTTGCTTGGTATTGTGGTATGTTGTTTGTAGGCTCTGTATTTAGTGGTAGATAAGGCGGAAAGATGAGTTTGTAGCTTGTAGTGGCGGAAAACGAAAGGTATATTCGGTTTTTGTCGGGGTATGTGTTTTTGGACAGATTTTTGATCGTTTAGAGTTAGGTCACGAAATTTTACAGAGGTGTTAACCACATGGAAATATGAGTTCTGTGAAATTTTGGTAATTTTTGGTTGAATGATGAATATTTGGTGAATTTAATGCTCGGTTTTGGCCAAAAATGGTGAAAAATAGTTGAATATCATGAAAAATTCTGGAAAATTGTGGATAAGCTTTTCATATCATGTATAAGTCACACACAAAATTTCAGGTCCATTGGAGAAGTCTAAGTAGGCTTTTCGGTAAAACGAGTTCTAGGGTTTTTCTAGCTCGGTTTTGGTGAAAATGGTATGAAAAATGAGTTTTTGGTTCTGTAAAAATTACTGGGAACTATATGGATGGCAAGAGTCATCTCAGAAAAATTTGGGATTTTTCTAAAAGTCATTTGGTATTTTCGGCATATTTGGTGTTTAAATGACGTTTAAAAATAGATAAATAAATGTTAAATATAAAAATTAATTCTGGAAATATTTTTATAAAATTCCTTACTGTCAAAAATTGATTTGTGCAAAATTTCAAGATCCGAGACTAAACGGATATTTATTTGTGCTAAATGGAACTTAAAAACAAACGTTTAAAGCTTAAAACGTGTAAACCGGCAAAGTTCGCCTAAGCGAGCTGACTGGTATATAAAAACCTTAAAAATGGACTATTTTCATATAATTGAGTTAAACAAGTAAAAATGAATCATCCGAAAATAAGTCGGATGATTTGGGTATTTTTAACCGATTTTAACGATTTCCGGTACGCCAAAGACGGAAACGAGTCCCGCGGCCAATCGGGACGTCTAAACCGAGCTATAATTTCACATTTTAAATTAAATTATCAGACAACCACTATTTTCGGGTTGTGTGTGACCAAACTCATTTTTGAAACATAAAATGGATATTCGTCCTAGGCACGCAAAACGAGAAAACGACTAATAGAAATTGTGACCATGGAACTGTAAACGACATCACAATCTGAGTCCGGAGAAGTATTTCTGGGTTAACATTGCCCCCGGAACAGGTACAGTACTGGGTTAACAGAGTCCCCAGATGTACCGATTGATAAGGTTAAAGATTATATAGACAATAATTGTATAATAACGATCGTAGGGATCATATTACAGATTGGACGTGTTAATTGATAATGATTGTCGTTACCTGCTTGCATGTGCTAAGGTGAGTTTTCACGAGCCCCTTTTACCGAACTGTTTTAAATATTTTCCCGGGGCGGAAAGCATGTTTTTATCAAAATGTTTAAGTACGTGCTGAACGCATGGAAATGAATGTATTTATATAATGTTTAATGTACGGGAATCGTACGGTAATGTATTGAAATGGTAATTGTTTGAGTTGTTAATATTGTAAGGTCCCGCAACAGTTTCTGGGGTAACAGAGTTCCCAGAGGTTATTGCAAGTATGTTTCTGGGGTAACAGAGTTCCCAGAGGTTATTAAATGTGTTTCTGGGTAACAGAGTTCCCAGAGGTTATTAAATATGTTTCTGGGGTAACAGAGTTCCCAGAGGTTATTGGAAGTATGTTTCTGGGGTAACAGAGTTCCCAGAGGTTATTATGTTATGATATGGAATTATCATGGTTTACTAAAATTGTGAAACTCACCAACTATTCGTAGTTGACCCATTTTCTCACATGCTTTTCAGGTACAACTAAGATAAAGTGATTGATTACGTGCTAAGTGCTTGATGTGTGTAAGTTTTGTGTGCTGGACGTTAGGATACATTATAACAGATTGAATTATGGATCGTATTGTATGAAGTGTGTATCACCTAGACGATAATGAAAGACGAGACAATGTAATTTTGAAGTATATTAATACATTCGATTTTTTTTATAAACAATGTAGTTGATATCAGAGGTGTTTGTCGCATCCCGTTTACGTTTCCGCTGCGGTCACGGGGTGTTACAATTAAACACTATTTTAAATATCAAAATGCACACTATTGCACATATGCATTATAAAAAGTCGATGTATTACATATATATCTATTACAATGAGTTTTTCCTTTTAATTTTTTTTTATTTTTATATTTTTTTTGTGGTGAAGAATAACAACATATAAAAAGGATGAAATACAAAAATATTTTAAAATATTTTTTTAAATTAAATTAAAAATACTTTATTATTAGTTCTCTAGTTCTCTCCCTAAGGAGGAGTTCTCTCTTGATCATTCCCTATATATATATATACATACATATATATATATATATATATATATATATATATATATATATATATATATATATATATATCATCTCCAATCATTTCACAATTTCTCTTTCTTTTCAAAAAGTTAAGACATATCAATCAATCATACCCAGTAAAATCCCACCGACAGCAAAGCTATAAGTAGGGTCTGGGGAGGGTGGGATGTAGGCACACCGTACCTCTATCCAAAGGAATAAAGAGGTGGCTTCCAGAGAGACCCTCGGCTCTAAGTACATGTGTATGAAACAAAATAAAGGAAATCAAAGTTTAACAGCTATATAAAAACTACTACTAATTATAATAATATTAATAATAAGATCACAGTTTAACAGCTATATAAAAGCTAATAATAATTATAATAATAATAATATATGTAAGGGAAATACCATTATGGTATGTGACCTAAATAAGTTAAGTCTAGCCCTAAGGTATTCAATTCAAAAAGTTAAGACATGAGAAACATAATCTTCATTTTAGTTATCCTTTTTGCAGCAAACCTTTTGGCGTACTCAGGTACCAGTCACATTTATTCCAAAATGTTAGATAAAATGAAGATAATAATTTGTTTTCTCATTTATGTAAATTGGCTAGCATGTAACAATAAAAAAAAATGATAAAAAGATACTAACTATATTGTTTTTGTATTTTCTTACCTTTTTTAAATACAAGAAATGAAGTAACGGGTGAAGTAAATAAGCTTTGTAAGAAATTTACCAAAATGTGGTGCACAGATATAACTTGTTTTAGAAATTGCAGGTTATGGAACTGGGGTAGTTATGCACAATGTTTGAATAACTGGCTTTGTCTATGTACAATAGATTGTTAACCATGTAATGACTTTTCAAAATAAATGGAATCATTGAAGTTTTTGTTTTATACGTGTTGTGATGTGGGTACTCCGACCGAATAAAATTGTGTAAAAATCAAGATTTAATGAACATACGTCAAACCATAAAGTCGATCTGGTTATGAAAAACATAAATTGTTAAACAGCAAAATAAATTGATAAAACTAGATCACCATAACATATTGGATGAGTAAAAGAAAGATATCTTATAAGGACATGTATAGTGGTCATGTTAAAGGCATGAAGGAGCTTCAATGTGAGCTACATCGCGTCTTATGGAATCATGGAGGGGGGTTGGGAGAAAAGCGTGTTTTTAAGCATGGTTTGGGGCTCATATCCGATGTGGCTTGCGCATCTCAAATGTGCTTTGCTCCGACGCCATAAGGCATTTCCCACCACACATTCTTATCTTTGTATAATAATAAATGAATATATGTGTCTGTCACATGTCGACTTATAATTAAGTCAACTTATGGGTCTATTCTTCATATTAATATCTTCCGCGTTCTTCATATTAAATATCTTCCTCTCCTATTAAGTAATAAAACAATTATGATTATATGTTTTTAACATGCTATTCATAAAATAAAGTATGGACATTAATTTATTTTGCTATTGAAAATATATATGCTTTTCAATGTTAGTTTGTTTTACATACTAAAAATAAGAATTAAACATGATTAATCTAATTTTTCAAATATCAAACTTAATATTTCTAACTAATTAAAACAAATTAAATATAATCGTTATTTTATAATAATTTTGTCTCTTTCTTAAAATTATCGATACCATTTTAAGAGTTTTACAAAACTCTATAAAATGAAAGACGTTTGGTAATTAATAATATAAAACCAAAATAAAACCTTAAACAAATAGTTAATCACTGTTTTCATACTTCAATATAATAGGATAGATGAACTAGTGGTTTTACCTTTTAACCTCTTAATTAACTAAGTTAGAAACCATGTATTACACACTACATCAAAACTAGACGCAAAGAACCAATCAGACTGACCTAGTGGATAAATTAGGATTACAGAAACAAAAACGGCAATTGGACCAGAGAATGTGATTGCATTTTAAGGTCGCAATTGAACAGATCGAGCAAGTTCAAATTTACGTAACATGAAACCTATTAGTCCGAAAGCTCCGTGAAGAGCAACAAAAGTCTATAGACTGCCTAATTGACACCAACGAGTAAAATCTCCTTGTGCTTCATGACCTCATAGTAATAACAAAGAATGTGCTAAACTATTAGCTGGAGTGGTATCACACCCCGCCAAAGCGGAAGTACGGGCGAATAACGTCATGTATACCGTAAGTATATGACGTTAGTTTTTACATACTAAAAATAATATATGCTTTTCAAATAAAGTATGGACATTAATTTATTTTGCTATTGAAAAGTATGGACATTAATTTATTTTGCTATTGAAAATATATATGCTTTTCAATGTTAGTTTGTTTTACATACTAAAAATAAGAATTAAACATGATTAATCTAATTTTTCAAATATCAAACTTAATATTTCTAACTAATTAAAACAAATTAAATATAATCGTTATTTTATAATAATTTTGTCTCTTTCTTAAAATTATCGATACCATTTTAAGAGTTTTACAAAACTCTATAAAATGAAAGACGTTTGGTAATTAATAATATAAAACCAAAATAAAACCTTAAACAAATAGTTAATCACTGTTTTCATACTTCAATATAATAGGATAGATGAACTAGTGGTTTTACCTTTTAACCTCTTAATTAACTAAGTTAGAAACCATGTATTACACACTACATCAAAACTAGACGCAAAGAACCAATCAGACTGACCTAGTGGATAAATTAGGATTACAGAAACAAAAACGGCAATTGGACCAGAGAATGTGATTGCATTTTAAGGTCGCAATTGAACAGATCGAGCAAGTTCAAATTTACGTAACATGAAATCTATTAGTCCGAAAGCTCCGTGAAGAGCAACAAAAGTCTATAGACTGCCTAATTGACACCAACGAGTAAAATCTCCTTGTGCTTCATGACCTCATAGTAATAACAAAGAATGTGCTAAACTATTAGCTGGAGTGGTATCACACCCCGCCAAAGCGGAAGTACGGGCGAATAACGTCATGTATACCGTAAGTATATGATTATCGCTAACAGACATGTATTAGGATAACAATAGTATTAAAAAACGTTTACAAATCATAATTTATTTTCAAACAAAATTTGTTGAAAAAAAATATGAAATTTCTCGTATATGACCCTAAACATTGATAGGGTTATACAAGAAAAATCCTCCAAAATGGTATCCTAATTATGCATTGAGGTCCAGTCTTCATGATTCCTTAGATGCGTTGTTAATTTCCTGAAAAACATACGTTTAAAAAAGAAAGTCAGCACAATGGTTGGTGAGTTCACAGGTTTTGACACTCGTATGAAAATACGTTATTCATAAATCATTTAATTAGTTCGCAAACAAGTATACGATAATTTGGTTAAAAAAATACTATAATCCTCCGTAGGCTAACTAAATCTACGAACTAATATAGCGAACCAGAGTCTATAACCAAACCACGACTTATATCATTTTGCCCTGTTCAAATCTCACAGATGGAATATACACAACCTGTTTCGATGCAATATCGAAGGTTAGAGCGACTAACATAGAATAGGGGGAATGTCAACGCCAATAGTAATATTCATATATTCCTGTGCCTAACTCCGTTAGCTAATGGTTATAGTATGCAAGAAAGGGGCTTATAGTGCTACATAGTTCAACTCATGTTCGCATAAGGATTCAGTGTTTTGTTTCTAATTATCGTATATAAAAGAAGTAGTGCATATTCCCCCTTCCCCCGGATTAATAAAACTGTAAAACAGTAAAAAGAGGTAGTGAAACTCACCTCGTTAGCTTAGCGCTCAGTATTCTAACAGTTTCAGTTTAAACCCGAGGTCCGCTGCCTTCACACGTCCTAAACGCGTAGGGCAAGTTAGTTACCATTATTGACTCGCAAGTCAGTTTATACTAGTCACTTTCATCCAACTAGCCGTTTTGTTTATTATGTTTATGTCGGTTGCTTTCACCAACCAAGCGTTTCGCTTATTAAGTCTATTCATGTTGCTTTCACCAACCGAACGTTTCGTTTATCGTGTCGGTTGCTTTCACCAACAAATCGTTTCGTTTGTTTTGTAACTAGTTTTCATACGTTGATTTCTTAGACGACTCGTTGATGATAAGTTTCTATAATCTTTTTGAAAACGAATATTTATATAACTATATAATTAAGTATATACTTCAT
Source organism: Bidens hawaiensis (assembly GCF_021521415.1). Taxonomy (NCBI): domain Eukaryota; kingdom Viridiplantae; phylum Streptophyta; class Magnoliopsida; order Asterales; family Asteraceae; genus Bidens; species Bidens hawaiensis. The sequence goes on from NW_027506088.1 coordinate 8,068, forward strand.
ATCAACGACTATTTCATTTATTTGTTATTTGGCTAAATACAAACAATTTGCTTTCTCGGGTGATAAATAAATATATATTAAAGGTATATGTTTATTTGTAAATAATAGTTCTTAAAGTTACGATTAACGTTTTTAGTAAAACATAATACATTTACGTTTTCTTTTGTAGTTTTAACCCAACTTCATGTACCGTTTCGGTCAGTTGACCCGTAAAAGTTACATTATGTAAAAATCATCACTGTTAACATAGGGTTATATTTTGTGTCCAACATATATCTATACAATTACGTATTCTTGTTTATTCGTTCTATAAGTGAAAAAATATACAATATTTCTTTTTGTCGTTTCAAACGTAACAATTATATAGCTTTATTTAAAATCATATTTGAACTTTATAAAGACATATGAACTTATATTTTAAATGAAAATTCACAAACAGTCCATTTTTCATTTATTAAAATTATAAAATGCGTTTTAATCTCATAATACGTTTATTTTATCTTCGAACCGTGTACACTCTTTTAATCTCACTTATCCAAAATACATTCTTTTAAAACTATGTTTTTATATCTATATATATATATATATATATATATATATATATATATTATCTCAACATAACTATTATCAACATAACCCGACCCGTTTTCAATATCGGATAATTTAATCAATTTGCACACCACATTTATCGAACTAATAATATTTTATTATTAATTATGTATTATTGTTATTTAACATGTACACATATATAACTTTCAATTATGTGCATTTTTCACCCTAAGCACTAGTTTTAACCTCATTTGTATTCATACATAAAACTCAGGGACTAATCTGCAATAAAACTAAAATATTATAACATACTTTTTAATTAAACCCATACCCGTCAACCCAAACCCGTTTTTGTTCAACTCGTATACCCGATTTCTTGTCTTGAGCCATAATTTTCGAAGTATATTGGGAATTGATCTTTTCAGATCGTTAATACGTGTTATCCGAGTTACACTGACACTATAAATTAAGAAATCAAGATCTATATTATACAAATTTACTTATAATCAATCCGTCATTTTTCATTACGGGGCTATACCTTTTGCAGTTGATATCCATCCAATTAAACGAGTGTACACACTATACAGGCTATAACGATCCTTAACCCTAAAACCAATTTCAATATATCAATCATTGTTTCCCATACCAAATCATTCTTTTGGCCGACGGGTTCTGTCCTCAATCATCTTCAGTTCGTTGTATTTAAAGATAATCAAACTATGTAACAAGTTCGTTTTTGAATCAATTTCAATAGCCCTAAGTTTAATCAATCAAACATCAAACGGATCGTTCAATTTTAGAATCTAAGGTTTTGTTTTGGGTTGGGATGCATCTGTGTTTGTATGTAATAAACACAGATATCATTAGGTCTGTTCTCTACATTTGCAGATATTAGTAGGGTCTGTTCCCTTTTTAACCATGCCTTCCATTCATCATATAACCATACATACCTTTCTTTATATAATCATATTTTCGTACATACTCATTTCATTACGTACTTTCATACATACATATTTCATACAAGGCATACTACATTTTACTTTCCCTGTCGATACGTGCAATATCCGAAGATTGTTCACGCACCGACAAGCATTCATTCATAACATTCATACATACTATCGCATCAATTATTGTAGCATACACTTACCATTTAAGGTAAGTGTATTAATGTTCACATTGAGTATGCACACAGCCCCGAAAACATAACAAGGAAGTGGGGCTAGAAACTCATGTGAATGCGGTTACGTTCACCGTCAATGGTTATTCCTTTCTTTAGCTGTGCATGACTAAATGTATAACAATTACACGTATCAATTAACTATCACTACCATATCGCGTTTCTAGTTTAGTTATAACCCTCAACCAATAGGGGTCGGGGGCAGCACTCCTAGCAGTGAGGTTCAAGGGGCGGCAGCCCCTAGCAGGGTCCATGGGGCAGAGCCCCTGGCTGGGGTCGAGCTGCCAGGTCGGCTTAGAAAAATTTTATTTCCATTAACTGTCTTAACACAATTTTCATTAGAATTCTTGATTATTATTTTATTTGCTAACTCATAAAGTTCGAGGACTTCTTCATAATTAAACTAGTTATCCTAAGTCCAGGGACCTTTGTGTCATTCTATCAAACTCTTATTGTTATCCAGTTCGTTAACGAATGGACTCATTCGTTATTTCTTAACGAATGGACCTTTATAACGAATGAACCTTAATAGCGGAGGGGTCTTTCTTAACGAATGGACCTTCTAACGAATGAGGGTTCATTCATCATTTCCCCATAACGAATTGCTTAACGAACGAATATAGCTAATTTATTATTCTTCCTTAACGAATTGGCATAGCGAATGAGCCTAATGAATGAGGGCTCATTCGTTAGTATTCCATAACGAATGTCACACCCGACCAATGGCGGCGGAACATGCCGGGGTGCAACGGATTGCTCAAGAACACAAGACACTATTAAAGTGACAATATTTAAAACAACTCATTAATTTCATTCAATCACCAAAGTACACATCTTATTCATACAATTAAACACCAAATATAAGAAATAAATATTGTTCATTCTTCTAGTAACCTGGCGGTATAAAAAAGAATAGCGTCTTCAAACTCCAAGTTAGGTAATAATCAAACCTGTAACAATGCATAAAATAATATTTGTCAACACGTATGTTGGTGAGCAATTTCATAGTTTTGAGTATATATAATATGAGCGAAATCCACAAACGTATATGAGACTATAAATAAAAGCATCAATCGTCGTATATAAAACATATGTAAATGAGGATCATTTCTAACTGGTAACAACCGACATACTCGGATAATGATGCTCTATTCTACTTGCACAAGGCTAAGTAGTTAGGGGTGCGTATGATCATACTTATTGCGTCCCACAACAACATAAAATAAACACTCGTGCAAGTAAAGCATATAAAACATATAGCACACAATAGAGCAAGTATTCTAAGTATCATACACCCTAAAGTTTGTGGTTTGAAAATAGAGAATTATAAATCATTCTTGTTTTGGATAAGAATGCATGTTACCCCCAAAATATAAAAGTGAAAACGGGGGATGAAATGTACTTAAGTTAACTAAGTAACTTGAAGATTGATTCGAGAATAATTAAAGATCGGTTTAATGAGCAAGACCTAGATTAAACAGGGCGTTAAGTTAGGGTTTAAAGTAAAATATATGACAAGTAAAGTAAACAAATGAAGTTTATGGTTTAAAATGTAAATATTTGAGAAATTAAAGACATGTTTCTTGAAAATTAAGTTTACCCGAAACCGGGTCTTGGTATTCCATTCATAATTATTACTCAACCTATGTCAAGAAATTATGTGGGTTATAATGCACTATTGCAAGACCCTTTGTTATATAAATACCAAAGCGAGGTTTTAATCGAGTATTCGGAGTTATCGATTCGAGTCTTGATAATTAACCAAACTCAAAGTCAACCTTTCAAAGTGAAAAATGTTATGAGATAACTCAGTAAAAATCAAAAGACTTAAACCAAACATATAGTTCTATTGTGAAGAACCTTAACTTCCGTTAAACGAGTATTTGGTTTCACCGGTCCAAACTTATTATAAGATGAAGTTAGATTCCGACACACCAAGTATGTTGAGAAAATAACTTAAAATTAGTTTAAAATACATTCTTAAAGAAAAGATGAGTTTCGGTGGCCCAAAACACACTTGTGTGTCTTAAGCGAGTGAACTCGGTTTAGTTCGGTTTTGGTTCAGTCCTTGACTCGGAATGATACCGAGGATGGTTGCCACATACCCAAATACCATATAACTATAAAAATGATTTTAGAAGTTATAATATTCAAATCGTACATAAACATGTTTAAATAACTATTTTAAACAAAACTAGTAAACAAGAGTTCGATTTTGGTTCGGTTCTCAAATCGGGATAAAACCGAGGCCAGTGACTTCATACCCAATACCGTGGAACTCTTTAAAAATGAATTAGAAACTAAACTACTTATAATTTAAACTAGACTAGTAAGCATTAAAGGAAATACAGTATAATCAAGGACTATAACGAGTCCTCTTTGTAGCGTATCACTTCAACCGACCATGGCGGAGAAGGTGAAAGCCGAAGGAAACAATGGGTGCACATTATATATATGTTGTACCACAAGCTTCAATTAGTAAGTAACAAAAAAAAGATTAAAGAATGGTTGTCGCTTGATTATTAAGAACCTTGAAGATATGCAGTGGTGTTCTTTGTTTGGGAGAGAAAAGAAATGAATGAGCAAGGGTAAAAAGAATGAGGTGAGCTTATTCATATAGGGAAGGAGTGAGGGGTTGGTTATAAAGGTTTTCTTTTGAAGTTTGCATGAAAAAGGTTATGTTAAAGTGGTCAAACAAGACATAAACAAACAAGAAAATGAAATGGAATCTGCAGAGGGTGCTATGCGCCACGCGACCGGCCTCCTCCCTTTGGCCGGGCGGCGCGGCGTGGTCATGGGTGGGGTAGTCTCGTCTGGTTTGCTTCGCGAGTCGTTTCAGGTCGTTTTCGATGTGTTTTAAGCGTTTTAAAGTGTTTTAAAAACCGTAAAAAGGTGTTTTCGACATCCGACAAGTGTGAGATGATTATGAAACATAAAAACTCATTATTTTATATTATTGAAAGATCCAATTTACAAATCGAGTCGGTTTACAGTTTAATCGTACAAACAAGTTATCTAAAATTGACAAATGTTAGAGTCTTCCCTACTTTAGGAAATTTCGTCCCGAAACTAAGAAGAATCCGTAATAAACAAGTGCGGGTACTATTCCTTCATCTCGTCTACTCGTTCCCAAGTAAATTTAGTGACACGCCGTGATTCCCATCAGACTTTAACTAAACGGATGCGGCTACGCTTGGTTCGTTTCTCATTGCGGTCCATGATTTCCACGGGTTTTTCGATCATTTGCTAGGTTTCATAAGCCGCTTTTCCAATCCTTTCGAGGATTTTGAATGGGCCTACGAAACGGGGTGCTTGTTTTGCTTTCTTTCCAAAATGGACTACCTCTTCCAAGGGGATACTTTGAGAAGGCAAAGTCGCCAACATTGAATTCGAGAGGTTTTCGCCGTTTGTCGGTATAGCTCTTTTGGCGACTTCTAGTAGCGAGGAGATTTTTGCGGATTTGATCGATATAATCGGTAGTGTCTTGAACCATCTCGGGACCGGTGATTTGGGTTTCACCAATCTCATTCCAACAAATCGGAGAACGACACTTGCGACGATAAAGAGCTTGGTAAGGAGCCATATCAATGCTAGAAAGACAACTATTATTGTATGAGAATTCAATAAGCAGGAGATGAGATTCCCAATTCCCACCAAACTCAAGAACACAAGATCGAAGCATATCCTCGAGGGTTTGGATTGTACGCTAGAATTGGCCATCAGTTTGAGGACGATAAGCGGTACTAAGATCGAGGCGAGTTCCCAAAACTTCTTGAAGCGATTTCCAAAAAGGGGAGGTGAAACAAGCATCACGATCAGAAATAATGGACAACGGAATACCATGGTGGCATACAATTTCATGAACATAGATTTGAGCGAGTTGTTCGATAGAGTACTTCTCGCGGATCGGGATGAAGTGAGCCAATTTGGTTAATCGATCAATGACAACTAGAGATGAGATCGGGACCATACCGGTACCAAACGGTCCCGATCCCGATCCCGAAAATCCCGGTACCAAAAATTGCGAATTCTTGGTACCGGTACCGGTACCGAAATATTCGGTTTGGTACCGGTACCGGTACGGGACCGGGACTGTACCGGGATTGAAGGTAAAAATTCGGGAAATACCGGTCCCATCCCGTACCGTACGGGTACCGAAACTCAAAACTTTGGTATCGATTCGGTACCAACGGTACCAAATCGGTACCGATTTCGGTACTGGTACCAACCCTAATGACGACCCAAAAGCAATCATTTTTCTTTTGAGTGGGGGGCAATTTGGTGATAAAGTCCATAGCAATGTCTTCCCATTTCCAAACGGGGACAGGAGGTCACAATGTCTTCCCATTTCCAAAAGGGGACAGGAGGTCGCTCGAGTAAACCAAAAGGTTTTTGATGTTCGGCTTTAACCTTTGAGCAAGTAAGACACTTTGAGACATAAAGTGCTACGTCCCTTTTCATACCCGGCAACCAATAAAGAGATCGCAGATCGAAGTACATTTTATCCACACTGGGATGTACGGAACATTACGACATATGAACTTCATCAAGAATGAAAGTACGAAGTTCATCACGATCGGGAACCCACAAACGATTGAGGAAATAAAGCAAGCCATCGGGTTTGGTTTCGAGTTGAAGTTCGGCTCCACATGACATATCGTAATACATATTTCCTTCATCAATGGAGGTGTATTGGGCTCGATAGATGCGGTCTTGGAGATCGGTTTGGATGATGATGCTATGAAGTAGAATGTATTTGACATTAACATTACGACTAAGGGCATCGGCTACAACATTCGATTTACCGGGGTGGTAGCGAATTTCGCAATCGTAATCACTAAGTAATTCGGCCCATCGACGCTGTATCATGTTGAGATCTTTTTGGTCAAAGATGTGTTGAAGACTTTTATGATCGGGGAATACAACACATTTTGTGCCATAAAGATAATGTCTCCAGATTTTGAGAGCGAAAACGACGGCACCAAGTTCGAGATCATGAGTCGTGTAATTCTTTTCGTGAACCTTAAGTTGCCTTGAGGCATATGCGATAACTTGATCTCGTTGCATGAGAACTCAACCGAGACCTTGATTGGATGCATCACAAAATACCACAAAGTCGTCGTTTCCATCGGGAAGGGTTAAAACGGGAGCATTACAAAGTATATGCTTTAGAGTTTGGAAAGCTTCTTCTTGTTTCGGTCCCCATTCATAAGGTTTCCTTTATAAGTTAGAGCGGTGATGGGTAACGCGATTTTGGAGAAGTTTAGAATGAATCGCCGATAATACCCGGCTAAACCAAGGAAAGATCGGATTTTCGTGGGTGTGGATGGAGTTTTCCAATATTTTACGGCCTCGATTTTGGCGGTATCAACATGAATACCTTTATCGTTGATGACGTGACCCAAAAATTGAACTTCTTTTAACCAAAATTCACATTTGGAGAACTTGGCATAAAGTTGTTCTTTTCTTAGGAGACCGAGAATGGAACGTAAATGATGCTCATGTTCGGCTTGGGTCTTAGAGAAGATAAGAATGTCATTGATAAAAAAGATTACGAATTTGTCGAAGAATGGTTTACAAACGTGGTTCATGAGGTCCATGAATACCGCGGGGGCATTAGTTAATCCGAAAGGCATAACCAAGAACTCGTAGTGTCCATACCGAGTACGAAAAGCTTTTTTAGGAAAGTTGTCTTCATGAAAACGCAATTGATGATAACCCGATTGAAGATCGATTTTGGAAAAGCAAGTTGCGCCTTGGATTTGATTGAAGAGGTCGTCGATTCGAGGCAAGGGGTAACGATTTTTAATGGTGAGTTTATTGAGTTCACGGTAATCGATACACATGCAAAACGAGCTATCTTTCTCTTAAACGAAGAGGAAGGGAGCGCCCCCAAGGAGAAGAGCTTGGACGGATAAAGCACTTATCAGAGATTTCTTGAAGTTGGTTCGATAACTCTTGCAATTCCGAAGGAGCTAAACGGTAAGGGGCCTTGGCTACGGGAGTTGCGTCGGGCACAAGGTCGATTCGAAATTCAACAGGACGAATGGGTGGGAGACCAGAGACGTCTTTGGGAAAAACACCGGGAAATTCACAAACAATGGGAATGTCTTAAATTTTCTTTTCTTTTGAATCTTTCACCACCGTTTGGGCTAGGAATGGAACGTAAGTTTGGCGCAGGTACTTACGAGATTGAGAGCAAGACATGAGATTGAGTTTCTTAGGAATCGTTGTGCCAAAGACTTTGAGGATTTTGCCATTGACAAGCGGGATTCGAATGAATTTTTCATAACAAACGACTTCGGCACGGTGCAAAGCTAACCAATCCATGCCTACTATGATGTCGAAGCTTCACATTTGCATCGGGATGAGGTCGATCAAGAATTCTTGCTTGCAAAGAGTGAGAATACAATTTTGAATGACCGAATCGATGGTGATAGTTGGCGACTTCGACAGAAAAAGGGCGAAAAAGTTTAGTGCGAGGTACGCCAAGAATAGATTCAAATTTAAAAGAAACAAAACTCCTATCAGCTCCAGTGTCAAATAAAATTGAAGATAAATGCTCATTTACTAAAAACGTACCGTTCACCACATCGTTGGCAACTTGAGCTTGGTTGGCATTCATCATAAAGGCACGTCCTTGGTTGTCGTGGTTGACTTGTTGAGCTGGAGGAGAAGGGAGAGCTTGCATTGCTTGCGGGTGTGGTGTAGGAGGAAGGGCTTGCATGGCTTTGAGTGGTTGAGCGGGAGGAGCCAAGAGGTGTGGGATTTGAGGTTGATAGGTTTGAACTTGGTAGGCTTGGGTTTGATAGTAGGGTATGGGTATGATTTGAGCCTGGTTAACAAAAGGAAGTCGAGGATAAGCATTGCGGAAATGATTTGGGTCTCCATAATTGAAACAAGCCCTAGGTTGGGGCAGAGGGTTTTGAGCAAACGGTGCGGGTTGATTTTGGCTAGTTGGAGCAAATCATGGTGGAGCGGTTTGTCCACGAGAGGCTCCACGACACACGTTGCTAGTGTGACCATAGCGGTTACACTTAGTGCATTGATGGCAAGCGGAGTAAGTAGGATGATGGTGTTGGCAAGTGTTACACAAAGGGTGAGAACCATAATATAGTTTACGGTTTTGGTGTGCTTGGGATTGTGTTTGAGGTTGTGATGGGTGGGTGACGACATATTTTCGATAGTTGGGTTTGCTTTTCTTTTTGGAGTGGTGGGTGGAATTGGAGTAGTTTATGGATTGGGGTTGGGGGTCAATTTTGGTGAGGGTTGATGGTTCGGGTGTACTTTTCTCATTTGTTTTCTTGGATCTTTTGATGGTGAGGGTACTAGCTTTGACATGGTTTTCGGAAAGAGCATCTAGGGTAATAGCATCATGAAGGGTTTGCGGTTTGCTACTCATCACCGAGTCGTGGAGCCAGTTCAAGGGGAGTGACCAAGTGGGGAACCAAGAGGCTAAGCTCGTGAAAGCGGTTGGAGTAGGAGGAGTTGTCACCACTCTCTTTCTTAAGTTCCCAAAATTCGGATTCGAGTTTTAAAAGTTCATGTTTTGGGCAAAATTTTTTCATCGTGACTTCTTTGAGTTTGGTTCATGGGTAGGCCATAGCTATTTCCGCCCATTGGTGAAAATTTCGCTATTCCACAAAGTGCATGTGGTATCCTCGAACATGCTTGAGGCATACGTGATTTTCTTGGGTTCGGGGCGTTCATAAAGAGTAAAAACACTTTCCATCTTCTCGAACCATTGCAACAAGGTAATGGCACAGTTCGTGCCAAAGAATTGAGAAGGGTTGGCACTAGTGAAATTTTTTAAGGAGAAAGGTGCGGGGTTGGGTGTGGTTTGAGTAACGGTGGGTTGGGTGGCTTGGATTTGAGTTATTAGTCCGGTAATCACAGCGGCGATTTCTTTAGCAACGAAGTGGAGGCATTCTAAAATAATAAAAGAGAAATGATGTAAGTTTGGGGTAATTGACATAAGTATGAGGGAAATGAGTAAATATAGGGTTTTAGTGATTGTGAATCCAAGAGTTATGAGGATGAGAATGTTAGTAAAAACTATTTTATACTTGAGTCAAAAGATAAAATGTATGTATATATATAAGTTTCAAACTTTTGATATTCAAAAATTGAAGGTTTTGAGATATTGAAATTGATATGTATAGTCGGGAAAATTATACATGAACCACCATGATTTGATATCTCGACCAATAAAACTTGTATAAAATAATAGGTGGAGTCGAACATGTGCACGTATCACTGCGTCTTTCATGTTGTTGACTCAAATCACGATAATAACATATAATAAAAACGAAGATACAACGAGATGTTAAAAACAATTGTTCACGAACCACCGTGGCTTTTGTGTTTTCAACACCAAAATGTAAGGAGGCAACCGAAACACTTGCATTCGACAACTTAAAGTATAGACATGTATAACACGGTTCGTTGGCCTAGAAAACAAACACTACAATTCAACCATCCCAGGTAAGAAAATCACCTTCGATTCTTGGAATCTTTTTTGTCAAATGGTCATTTCATAGTGTTTCGCTCTCTATGATGGCTACAAACCCGATATAAATGCAACCTTTAAGGGATCTTAAATAACGCGATCCAAATTAAGTTTGAGATCCATAAAACACAATATAAAAACTAATGTTTTTGCATTTAAGGTAAGGATACCTTAATACTATGAGAGTGTGTGCATGTGTATATTTTTGAAGATTAAATGAAATATATAATCAATTAAATATATAAGTGTAATGAACAATCAAGTAGGGTAACACGTATAAGCAACATGTTTAAGGACCCTAAAGCAAAACTATACAAGGCCGTTACGTCTAACTGCCTATCCTATAGTCTTGGCTCTGATACCAATCTATCACACCCCGACCAAAGGCGACGGAACATGCCAGGGTGAAACGGATTGCTCAAGAACACAAGACACTATTAAAGTGACAAAATTTAAACAACTCATTAATTTCATTCAATCACCAAATTAACACAACTTGTTTATACAATTAAACACCAAATCTAATAAATAAATACATTTCATTCTAATAACCTGGTGGTATAAAATAGAATAGCGTCTTCAAACTCCAAGTCAAGTAATAATCAAACCTGTAACAATGCATAAAATAATATTTGTAAACACATATGTTGGTGAGCAATTTCATAGTTTTGAGTATATATAATATGAGCGAAATCCACAAACGTATATGAGACTATAAATGAAAGCATCAATCATGGTATATAAAACATATGTAAATGAGGATCCTTTCTAATCGGTAACAGCCGACATACTCGGATAATGATGCCCTATGCTACTTGCACAAGGCTAAGTAGTTAGAGGTGCGTATGATCATACTTATTGCGTTCTACAACAACATAAAGTAAATACTCATGCACGTAAAGCATATGAAACATATACAACACAATAGATCAAGTATTCTAAGTATCATACACCCTAAAGTTTTTGGTTTGAAAATAGAGAATGATAAATTGTTCTTGTTTTGGATAAGTATGCATGTTACCCCCAAAATATAAAAGTGAAAGCTGGGGATGAAATGTACTCACATTAACTATGTAACTTGAAAAATATATTTGAGAAATATCGAAGATCGGTTTAACGAGCAAGACGTAGATTAAACGGGTCTTAAGTTAGTAGGTGGTCTTGAAATGGTTTAAAGTAAGATATATAACAAGTAAAGTATACAAATGAAGTTTATGGTTTAAAATGTAAATATTTGAGAAATTAAAGACATGTTTCTTGAAAAATAAGTTTTCTCGAAACCGGGTCTTGGTATTCCATTCATAATTATTACTCAACCTATGTCAAGTAATTATGTGGGTTATAATGCACTATTGCAAGACCCTTTGTTATATAAATACCAAAACGAGGTTTTAATCGAGTGTTCGGAGTTATCGATTCGAGTCTTGATAATTAACCAAACTTAAAGTCAACCTTCCAAAGTGATAAATGTTATGTGATAACTCAATAAAAACCAAAAGACTTAACCAAGCATATAGTTCTATTGTGAAGAATCTAAACGTCCGTTAAACAAGTATTTGGTTTCAACGGTCCAAACTTGTTATAATATCAAGTTAGATTGATCAAGTTAGATTCCGACACACCAAGTATGTTTAGAAAATAACTTAAAATTAGTTTAAAATACATTCTTAAAGAAAAGATGAGTTTCGGTGGCCCAAAACACACTTGTGTGTCTTAAGCGAGTGAACTCGGTTTAGTTTGGTTTTGGTTCGGTCCTTGACTCGGAATGACACCGAGGATGGTTGCCATATACCCAAATACCATAGAAATATAAAAATGATTTTAAAAGTTATAATATTCAAATCTTACATAAACATGTTTATTTAAAACAAAACTAGTAAATAAGAGTTCGGTTTTGGTTTGGTTCTCAACTCGAGATAAAACCGAGGCTAGCGACTTCATACCCAATACCATGGAACTCTTTAAACATGAATTAGAAACTAAATTACTTATAATTTAAACAAGGCTAGTAAGCATTAAAGGAAATATAGTATAATCAAGGACTATAATGAGCCCTCCATGTAGCCTTGCCTTGTAGCGTATCACCTCAACCAACCATGGGCGGAGAAGGTGAAAGCCGAAGGAAACAAGGGGTGCATATTATATATATGTTAGACCACAAGCTTCAATTAGTATGTAACAAAACAATATTAAAGAATGGTTGTTGCTTGATTATTAAGAACCTTGAAGATATGGAGTGGTGTTCTTTGTTTGGGAGAGAAAAAAAATGAATGAGCAAGGGTGAAATGAAGGACGTGAGCTTGTTTATATTAGGAAGGAGTGGGGGTTGGTTATAAAGGTTATCTTTTGAGGTTTGCATGAAAATGGTTATGTTAAAATGGTCAAACAAGACATAAACAAACAAGAAAACGATATGGAATCTGCAGGGGGTGCTAGGCGCCGTGCGACCGGCCTCCTCCCCTTGGCCGCATGGCGTGGTGTGGTCAGCGATGGGGTGGTCTGGTTCAGTTTGCTTCGCAAGTCGTTTCAGGTCGTTTTCGATGTGTTTTAAGCGTTTTAAAGTGTTTTAAAAACCGTAAAAAAGTGTTTTCGAAATTCGATAAATGTGAGATGATTATGAAACATAAAAACCCAATATTTTATATTATCGAAAGATCCGGTTTACAAATCGGGTCGGTTTACAGTTTAATCGTACAAACAAGTTATCCAAAATTGACATGTTACAACGAATTACATAGCGAATTCGTTACACGCGCCCAGGGTTAGGTCAGAGAATGTCAGAAACATTCTCTGACATCCTTAAAATCCGCGCCGTCTTTCCGGCGCCGCCGTGCCGGAAAATCGGACGGTGGCCGGAAAAACGTATTATACACCGTTTTTAGTCCCGTTTGATCCAGATATGAGCTAGGGTGATCCCTAAGCTAGTCTTTTGATCGGTTTAAACCCGATTCCATCCGTATCTCGTGAATTTAACGGTTGAGTGTGTCGGCTCGTCATTTCGCGACTAGATCTTGTGGGTTTGGATTCATATGATATCATAACATTATTACCTCGGATCAATGCTTGGTTTCTTCATGTTATATTGGCTAGAGAAAGAGAGAAAGATGAGAGAGAGCTTAAGTGTGTGTTTTGGGTGGTGTATAGAATGGATGAGAATGAATGAATTAATGGTAATTGTGGTATTTATACCATGGGTCATGGGCTTAAGCCCATTGTCTGTCTTCCTTTCTTATTATCCCAAGTCCATTACCCATATTTATTTAACCCAACACAAGCACATCTCATAATAACTAATATTATTATTTTATTAACCGAAACGGGAAACAAGATGTTACAAGTCTTCCCTCCTTAAAGAGGTTTCGTCCCCGAAACCTAACTACTACATAAACAAACCTGGATAATACTTGCACATTTCCTCTTCAACTTCCCAAGTAGCGTCCGACCCTTTACGATGCTTCCATATCACCTTTACCAAAGGGATAACTTTATGACGAAGTTGCTTTTTCTTGCAATCAACGATCTCTACAGGCTGTTCAACGTAGTATAACTTTTCATTAACTTCGATGTCTACTAATGGCATGTGAAACGTGTCATGAGCTAGACATTCCTCAAATGAGAAACATGGAAGGTAGAATGAATTTCTTCTAGCTCCTCAGGTAAATCTAGCTTGTAAGCTACTTCACCTACATGATCTACAATCTTAAACGGCCCAATGTACCTTGGACTCAACTTTCCTCTTTTACTGAACCGAATAATTCCCTTCCAAGGCGAAACCTTGACATCACATTGTCACCAACGCTAAACTCAATCGGTCGTCGCCGCTTATCAGCATAGGAGTTCTGACGATCTTGAGCAGCTTTCGTTCTTGCCTTGGTCTGATCAAACCTTGATGAGGTTTCTTGCACAACTTCCAAGCTTCCAATCTCCTTCTGACCAATCTCTCCCCAACATACAGGAGTTCTACAACGTCTACCATATAGCATCTCAAACGGTGGCATGCCAATACTTGAATGGCAGCTGTTGTTATAAGAGAATATTGCCAAGTGTAGATGATCATCCAAATTCCTCCAAAGTCTAACACGCAAGCACGTAGCATATCCTCAAGGGTTTGGATAGTCCGTTCAGACTGCCCATTTGTTTAAGGATGATACGTCGTATTGATGTTCAACCTTGTTCCCATAGCTTCATGGAACTTCTTCCAGAATCTTGGAATGGAGAGAGTATCTCTATCGGACACGATCGATAATGGCACTCCATGCTTAGCCATAACTTCCTTTATGAACACATTTGCCAATATCTCTGACGAGATGGCTTCTCTTATAGGCAGAAAGTGAGCACTTTTCGTCATGATGCTGTATGAGGTAGCTTAGTTATGAAATCCATCGTGATGTGTTCCCATTTCCATTCAGGCATCTCTAATGGCTGCATCTTCCCACAAGGTTTCTGGTGTTCAGCCTTGACTTGCAAACAAGTTAGGAACTTACTAACATAATCCACTACATCATTCTTCATACTCGGCCACCATTAATCTCTATTTTGATCTTGATACATCTTGGTGGATCCCGGATGAATCGAGTATCTCGACTTGTGAGCTTCATTTAAGATTCGACCCCTGAGATTTCCATGGCGTGGAATCCACATACTGTCAAATCTAATCTTAACACCATGAGTGTTTTCAATCATCTCGTCTTACTGTCCGAAAATTCTTTCCTTCTTCATTAGCCTTCATCTACAAGCACCTCAGACTGTGCATTGACGATTTCTCCAAAGAGGTCTGAGTTAACAATTAACTTATACGACTTCACTGTTGCAATGACTTCCTCATTCTTACGGCTTAGCGCGTTAGCGACCACATTAGCCTTACCAGGATGGTATTTGATATCATAATCATAGTCCTGAATCAACTCTAACCATCTTCTCTGTCTCATGTTCAACTCTTTCTGCTCGAAGAAGTACTTTAAACTCTTATGAACTGTATAAATAGTACACTTAGTACCATATAGGTAATGTCTCCATATGTTGAGAGCATGCACTACTGCTTCTAGCTCTAAGGAATGCGTCGGATAAGTGCTCTCGTGAACTTTCAACTATCTGGACACATAAGCTATCACTTTCCATCATTGCATTAACACGCAACCTAACCCATGATGCGAGGCATTAGTACATGCAACCAAATCCTCGTCACCTTCGGGTAGAGCAAGGATTGGAGCTTGTGTGAGTCTTTCCTTCAATTCCTCAAAAGCTTATTCCTGAAACTTACCCTAACTGAATACTACGGTCTTTCGGATCATTCCGGTTAACGGTGCGGCTATCTTAGAGAAGCCTTCGATGAATCTCCTGTAATAGCCAGCCAACCCTAAAAAACTTCGTATATCAGTAGGGTTTGGCGGAGTCTTGCAGTTTGTTATCGCATCCATCTTAGCTTCCACGGTAATCCCTTCGGGATTGATCACGTAACCAAGAAACTGCACTTCACGCAACTAGAATGCGCATTTTGAAAACTTAGCATACAACTTCTTTTCCTTAATGACCTCCAACACTTCTCTTAGATGCTCAGCATGGTCAGACTCGCTCTTGGAATAAATCAATATATCGTCAATGAAAACGATAATGGACTTGTCTAACATTGGCCGACACACCATATTCATCATGTCCATAAATGATGCGGGAGCATTTGTTAGACCGAATGACATCACGAGGAACTCATAGTGTCCATACCGCGTCCGAAACGCTGTTTTAGGAATGTCTGCCTCTTTTCAACCGACGATAGCCTGATCTAAGGTCTATTCGTGAGAACCAACTCGAACCTTGTAGTTGATGAAACAAATCATCAATCCGTGGCAACGGATATCTGTTCTTCACCGTAAGTTTATTCAACTCACGATAGTCTATACACATTCTCATACTTCCATCATTTTTCTTAAAAATAACACTGGTTCACCCGTGGGACATCAATTCTTTCATCTCGGACGGCGCTAGGCGGTAAGGTGCTTTAGCGACAGTTTGGGCTCCTGGCACTAAGTCTATATGGAATTCTATCTCATGCTCCGGTAAAAACCCCGGAAGGTCCTCAGGGAACACTTCTGGATAGTCGCACACAACAAGAACATATTTCACTTCTTTTGTCTCCGCCGTAGCTTTGACAACATACGCCAGGTAGGCACCACACCTTTGTCTTAACAATCCTTCGACTTTTATCATCGAAATGACAATAAGACCTTAACTTTATTTATCACCATAAACCGTCACTGTACCACTATCCAAGGATCTTAACCTTATCAATCAACTCTTACACACTATCTGAGCCTTAAACTCAGATAGCCAATCCATTCCCAAAACCATATCGAACCCTCCTAAAGTCATGACATACAAAGTAACAGGGAACTCATGTCCCTCTAATTCTATCTTACAATCCTTAACTATTCTCAATATTCTAACCGAGGTTTCACTCGCGGTTTCTACTTTAAAAGTCTCAAGCACACGTCAACATTTCAGTTTTGCTAACTTACTAAACGTCGTAGCTACGAAACTTCTATTCGCACCTGAATCAAACAATACAGAAGCAGAAATACCATTTACTAGAAACGTACCCGTCACAACATCATGGATCTTCTTAGCTTTTTCCTGAGTCAGCATGTAGTCTCAGGTCTTTGGCCTAGATTGCTCAGCATCTTTCTTCCCGCTTCCTTCCGCTTCAGCATCCGTGCAAGCCCTTGCTAGGTGACCTATATGACCACACCTATAACATGCGGGCTTTGCATGGCAATCCTGAGCAAAATTAACAAGCATTTGACCCTAACCTACATTCCCTACCATGGGACTTACCGCATTTATAGCACACATCAAAACAAGTGACCCATTTGCACTCTCCAGCGTGCATCTTCCCGCAAGTCTTACATGACTTCTTCTCCCACACCTTCTGTCCCTTATCTCTAGGGTTCTATGCTTGGGTACCGGGTCGCTTGGCAGGAACAGCCCACTTATTCTCTTTTTTCTCTTCCGCCACCACCTCATCCATACTAGATCCTCGTAAACTATCTCTGTGAGTTCAACAGCAGAGTCGAAAGTAGTAGGTTTACTTGTCTTGACCAATGTGCGGACGTTCTGTGGTAGTCCTCATATATAACACTTGAGCCTTTTGGCTTCAGTATTCACCATGTCAGGCACCAACCTACACATGCGGTTGAATTCAATATTATACTCGTGGTGTGTCATCTTACCCGCCTTCAAGTTCAGAATTTTCATCTCAGCTCTTTCAACCTCAGCATCAGCATAGAACCTTCTCATCACTAACTACTTCAGGTCATCCCATCTCATCGCCTTCACTTCTTCTCGAATCTTTCTCTGCTCCACCGACTTCCACCAGTACAAAGCTTCATCTCCGAACGATTGGGTGGCATTATATGGTCGTAAATGTAGAACGCCCGTGTGCTGGTTTGAAACCGGAGACAATCAATTATCTGGACCCGAGATAGTCCAAGAAACACCAACAAGATCCTCCAAATCCGAGAACGACTTAAGACGGCACGTGATCGCCAAAAGAGTTACGCCGATGTCCGTCGTAAGCCGTTGGAATTTCATGTCAGTTTTAAAGTTCTTTTGAAAGTCTCGCCATGGAGAGGCGTCGTTCGCTTCAGAAAGAAAGGAAAGTCAAGTCCTCGATTCGTTGGAACTTTTGAGGTACTCGAACGAATAGGTAATGTTGCATATCGCTTGCGGCTACCCGAGGAAATGCAAGGGATACAAGACGTGTGCCATGTCTCAAATCTGCGAAAGTGTGTAGATGACGAATCTCTATATATGCCATTAAAAGATGTTGAAATAAATGAAAACTTAAAATTTGTTGAAATACCAATTCAAATAGAAGATTTGAAAACAAAGAAATTAAAAAGACGAACGTTGAAAATTGTTAAGGTCAAATGGGAATCACGAAGGGACCCTGAGTACACATGGGAACTCGAATCCGAAACGAGGAAGAAATACCCCACTTATTCTAAAGAAGCAATCTCGAGGACGATATTTATTTCAAGGTGGGGAGGATGTAACATCGTGAAAGTTTCGGGTTCAAAATGTCAAATTTCCTAAATCAAGGGACCAAAAACGTCAAATTCCAAACCTTAGGGTTTAATATGAAAAATCTGTTTTCTTGACCCATCGCGATACGCGATGGATTAGAAGAGAGACCAATCGCGTATCGCGATGGGTTGTCTGAAACTAAGGCATGTGTCGTGCGACGTGTCAACACGTGGCACAACCTCCGCCACATGTCGCCATGTGGTAGCATGTCAACGCCTGCCACGTGTCGCCACGTGGCAGGTCTACGTGGTGACTGGCCATGGCTACGTCGCGATACGCGACGGGCCTAGCAAAAGGGCCATCACGTATCGCGATAGGGCCTAGAATTTTTCCTGTAAATAGCAAGTCCGGTTTTGAACCATTTAACACATCAAAACCTAATCTCTCTCTCATTAAAACATCTCTCTAAGCTTTACATAACATACCTCGAAGTTCGTGTCGATTCTCGATCGTTACCTCAATTTCCGTGCCCATTTCCTCGTTATTCGTTCCACTTTCTACCGACGTATCAACCAAGAAGGAGTTTGCCATCCCCGACATCATGATGATTAAGCGTGCCGATGAGTGGTGAAGTATGGGTGTTCATATATTTGCGTGCCAAGGAAAAGTGACGATAAGAGAAGTTGAGCAAGAAGATAAAGAGGGTGAAACATTGTTGAAGTGATGCTCGAGTATTTAGGGTTTATATGACAAGTAAAGGTAGGCATAATGCCCGAATAGAATAACAATAAAATATTATAAGGCTTAAACCTTAAGTCGAGGTTATACTCGATAAAGTATAAAAGAAAATATAAAAAAGAAAAGAAAAGATAGAATTATGAATATATAAATATATATCAATGTGATTGTATTATATGTGATTCTTTGCTATGTAAAATATTATTTAAGTAATAATAACTATTCTTAAATAACAAAGAAAAGAAAAGCATATGTTTCTTAGAGAAGAAGAAACGTAGGGTTTTATGAGAATAAACTAAAGGTTTATAATATTACTTTTCAACTAAAGGGTTTAAAGTAGAAGAGATTTTGAACAAAAGGTTCATCGAGGTAAAGATTATAAAATAAGACTAAAGGTCTTAAGCCAGATTGTATATCCGACTAACAAATGGTTATACTCGTACTATAGGTGCGAGATAGCAACGGGAAAGACCAACAGACGGTGTTTGAAGCCGATCCAAATTGAAAAAGGTGAATACGCCCCAACTTTACAAACTTGTTTTCAAACGAGTCAACATGTTAAATGAAAAAGGTTTACATGAGATTAAGTGTCTCTAAAACATTTATAAACAAGGGTATAAACACTGGCCTCAGGCTATTGTGTACGTTTGTCTGGATCCTTACATATGTGATGGGCACATCACACCTGGTCACAAGTACGCTGCCTGTGGGGAGTATGACCTTGTGTATACGTATAGGCACTCAACTAGTCGAACGCTGCGGTGTTTGCTGGTGGATCCGAGTGTAGAGACTTGAATTTATGAATTGTGATATTTTAACTTGATCATTCCTAAGCCACGATGGCTCGAGACCCACGTAGTCTCGAGGGGTGATTAAGTAAAGGAAAATATTTTTAGCGTCAGTATATTCACCAACATTCGTTGCTGACGTATTTTTCTTACATTTTGCAGGTGATCAAGATTAGGGCTTGGAGTAACGAAGTGCTCAAGATATCCGATGACTCGGATCTTTTTGTTAAACGTAATATAATATTAATGGTGGTTTTATAAACTAAAACAAGTAATCTCTTAACATTAAACGGGAAACTATTTAATCCCGTCTTTTGTATGTACATATTATAATTTTAAATCCACATGTTTTCAAGACTTCCGCTATTAAAACGTAACTCTGATTTATTTACAAATGTGGTACCAACATATGTGTCATATGCCTAGGCCATGATTTGGGGTCTGACATATTGGTTGAATGGTTGGCATAAAATCACTAGCCAACACACCAGGTCTTGGATCTTTCTTTCTTCGTTTACTCAGAATAAAATTGGTGGTTGGCTCATCTTCAACATCATCATCGTCGTCGTCATCATCATCAACATCATCGTCATGTGTCACGACAACTGAATGAGGAGGTTTCAATGCAGTTGACCGCAGCTTTTCTTTAAACGTCTCGAATGCTTCAAGTTGTTTAGAAGTAGGTATTGATTGTTGCACCTGGTGTTCTGTCTCCACAGGTTGAGATATAGAACTATCAGACTGGTCATCAAATATAGTTTCAAAGGAAGTTGACGACCTTTGAACCGGAACAACATGTTCCTTAGCAACTAAAGCAACAACAGCAACAGCCTCAGTCTCTGCAAATCTACCAAACTTTACCAGCGGATTAAGTCCCTCATAGACCACTTTAGCCCCTTTCCTCGGCTGCTTCATCAAACCAAAGGTATTTGGACCCATGGCCTTCAGATCGAGCGTCTCTACATATCTATTCAAATCAGAATAATGAGAATCAAATATCATCTACAGGAACCTCGGATACATCATGAACATTTCTTTCTTCTTCCCCTTCAGGTTGCTTATCATCTCATCAAACACGAACTTAGAGTAGTTGTAGTTCCAATCCATGATCAAAGCAACCACAACCGACATCTGGGTGTGGTTGATCTCGTCAGAAACCCCCTTTCCTCCCGAGACACACGTAATGAATGTGTGAATCAAGAGCCTCCAGTATGGATGGAACAACTTCTTGATAACAGGAGGATAGGTTCTCTCATATCCATTCGTTGAACTATCTCTACCACATCCTAAGTAGAATGCCCGGTAGGGTAATTAGGTTGATCAGAAAATAGTAACACTTCACGAACAAATTCCTCAGAAACAATTACTGGCTTCCTCTGGATCTTTGACTCTATAGTAACTGCTCCCCTAGTACCACGTTGATTGATAGAGGCATGGTTCTAAAAGTCAGTCACCATCTTCTTCTAGATAACAAGATTTTCTCGTAAGGCGTGAGAAATCCTGCAAGTATTCAGCCCCACAATCAAAGACTTGAACTCCTTGTGTGCTGAAGGATGATCAAACAATGTTATGTGTATCAACATACTTTAAGGGTGCTTGATCAGCCATGCATGTAACAAACAAGTCAAGTTAGAAATGCATTCACTTAAGTCAACAATCAAATATCTTTTAAGATTAATAGCTTGATGAAAATGTAAGGACCAAACATGAAATAATTAAACTTTAAACCCCTTTTTTTGTAAATTAGTCCAAACAATAATAATCTTAATATTAAAGAGTTCTCTATCCAAATAGATAGTTCTCTGTCAAAAAAGGAGTTTTTGGTCCATAATAAGATATTTCGGTCAATAAAGTAGTTTTCGGTCCAAAATTAGAGTTTTCTGTTAAAATTAAGCCTTGACAGCCGAGAGCCAAAGTTCTCGATCAACCTTATGAGTTCTCGGTCAAAATTTGACCGAGAACTTTTGAGATCTCTGTTGATCTCTAGGGTTGCCTGGTTGACCAAAGGATTGACCAAAGGATTTCGGTCAACCATCCCCGAGAATCCAGGATCCCTAGATTGCCGATGATCTCGGGCCTTTTAAACCCTTTGGATTCCGCCTTGAATTCTATGTCATCTTCCCAAACACACCAAAACGCAATTAACGGTGAAACCTGCAACTCTTAAAAACTTATAATATGACCGAACACACCATAATTATCCATCACAGTCATATATCATAATCTAAACAACCATTCGAACAAAAAACACTCATTAAGTCCGGAGAGGTTTTTAAGAATCCCGAGAGCAGGTCCTGAAAGCAAGTTCAAATAACTTTTATGATTATAAAAAATGACTCAAATGATCAAATATTTGATTTTTCAGATTTTAAGATAAGAGGGTTATTTGATTTTGCAGATGTAATAATAATGATTAATAATACACACAAACCAGAAAATTGACTTTGGATCTGGGTCGAAAACCTGATGGGCCGAGAATTTAACGATACAAATGATCATTTGGGCCAGACCATCTGGGCCAAAAACACTTTTTAAACCATACCAGGCCTCATGGGCTGAGAACACAGAGTCTAATCCACGTTTGATATAAAACGATTCCTTAACGCATTTGTTTCGACAAGAGTAATCATGAGGTAAAATTAAAAACGTAAAAATAAACATAAAATATAAAACCAAAATATCAACAATTTTTTTTACCACCTGACTTTCAGTAGTTCTAACATATTGTGGGATCAAATTTCAGTTTTGATGAACGAGCAAACTTTTATGAAAAGAACTGAACATGGAATCATATTGATTAAGATGATTTCACAATGATTCATTTTCAACATTATTATAACATAGAGAATAGGTTGATAGCAGGTATTTAGATACTTAGCATGATTTTCATTGCATCAGTGATATGCATTAGGTTCAGTTAGGCATAAAGCTTAGATGGACATCACTTATGGACCTAGGATGCCTCTTATCTCTTCTCAAAGCATATTTGGCTTTCTCCATATCACCCCAATTTGACTCCAACCCCCTATTGCTTGATCAAAAGGTTTTTGACTTTTGCTATACAAACAAAAATTTTAAGCATTAAGGTTGAACGTTGGACTTACATGTCGTCCGGACTTACAAGCCTTACATTCGGAGTGTTTAGTACTTACTTGAATGCCCCACCCCTGTAGTTCTAGTTTGACCCTTTAATCTTTAAAACAAATTTAACTATAAGATTAGATACTATTATTACAATATTGTTTTTTAAATAACAATAAATAAGAAACAAAAAAATTTTGGTGATCAAGACACTAACGGGCTCGTGTAAGACTGGGTAATTGCTTTTTGCCTATTATTTGGAGAGATGTATCTAGAGACATGCATATATTTTCAAAATGACTATCTACAATAAGTTTAGCAGATTTAGTTTATATCACTTCAAACTTTTACGTATCATGGAAAGCTACCATACATATCAATGATTGTTCAAAAGCCTTTTTAGCTTAGTAACTTCACATGTTAGGCACACAAAATCAATTTATCTATCATTTTTCAAAGGTTGGATCAAACTTTCATTTAAAAAAATTTTGAGCTTCTATATCACTTCCCATGTAGAAAAAGAATTAAAAGCTAAAAATTTTTATATATATTTTTATATTTTTTATAAAACACACGCACACTCCTTTTTAAAATTTTTGAATTCTCTCCCCCTAAATTTGTGAAAAAATATTAATAGAATATGTACAAATTTAACCTAAAAAAACTCAATCGTCGAAACGTAGCATTTTAGGAAACCCTACAAGCACATTAAATCTGGCTGTTCGACCGGTTTTGTAAATAAGTCCGCCACATTATTATCATTGTGAACTTGTTCAAGATGAATCAATTTCTGGTCGTAACAGTCACGAATGAAATGAATTTTTATGTCAATGTGTTAGCTTTTAGAATACTAAACTAGATTTTTAACAATAGCAATAGCAGTACCATTATCACAAAAGATAGGAGTGTCAAGAAATTCCAAACCGTAATCCAACAATTGGTGTTGCATCTAGATAACTTGTGAACAGTAGACAAATGCAGCAACGTATTCAGCTTCAGCAGTGGATGTGGACATTGTTTGTTGTTTCTTGCATTGCCATGAAATAAGTTGATCACCCATGAATTGACATCCATCAGACGTAGATTTCCTGTCAATATCATGACCTCCATAATTGTCGTCAGCAAAAGCAAATAAATCAAAATTTGAGTTTTTGGGATACCGAAGACCAACTTCGGTTGCCCTTTCTGATATCTAAAAATACGTTTAACAGCAGTTAAGGGAGAAAGTTTAGGATTAGCCTAGAAACGCGTGCATTGACAGACTGCGAACATGATGTTGGGGCTACTGGAAGTGAGATACGTCAGGGATCCGATCAGTGATCGATAGTACGTCTGATATACATATTTCCCTTCAAGATCAGATGAAATAAGAGGTCTTTCTGCCATAGGAGTCGCCGCACACTTAGAATCTTGGAAATCAAACTTCGCCAACATGTCCTCGACATATTTCCGTTGGTGTAGCAAAACTCCCGTCGAACTCTGACGAACATGTAACCCCAGAAATGTCGGCATCTCTTCCAACTGGCACATCATGAATCTTTTATTCATCACTTTCTTAAACTCAGAACACAGAGTAGTGCTAATCGAACAAAAAATGATGTCGTCCACATAAATTGGAACCAAGATCAAATCTTTCCCAATAGTTATGAGGAACAGAGTCTGATCAATGGTCCCTCGCTTGTACCCATGTCCCAGCAGATGAGTCGTTAAAGTAGCATACCATGCCCGAGGAGCTTGATGAAGACCAAAAAGAGCTTTGTCCAACCTGTACACATGAGTAAGATTATTCGAATTAGTAAAACCCGGTGGCTAGTCCACATATATATATCCTCCTTTACTTCTCCATACAGGAATGTCGTCTTGACATCCATCTAATAAACCGTGAAACCCATACAAGAAGCATATGCCAAGAAAATCCGAATGGCCTCAAGACCACTAGAGCATACACTTCAGTGTAATCTAAATCTTCAACCTGATGAAAACCAAGAACCATAAGCCGCACTTTGTTTCAAACAATAACCCAGTGTCATCTTGCTTGTTACGGAAAACCCATCTCGTGTCCAGTGCCTTTTTCCCGAATGGTAATTCAACCAATCTCCAAATGTGACATTCCCCATTTTTGGGTCAATTTGTATTTGTTTTTATTATGAAAACCGAGCCGTTTTGTATCATGAACATTTCAATAATATAAAAATGATGAATTTTATGTTACATATTTGTTTTATGGTTGTAGGATCTCAAAATATCTTTTACAACCCTTAAAATGCCCATAAAACGCTCAAAACGAACTTCAGGGACTAAAACTGTCAAAGTTGAAAAATCAGATGTTTCCCTCCGCGACTTAGCACTACGCCAAGGTCAAGGGCTGAGACCTTAGCGCCGCCCTAAGGGGCTTTGCATCAGCAATGACGTTTTTGGTTGTTTTGTGTTTGTTTGACTCATTTTTCTCCACCCATTTGCATGCAAACACTTGAATTAAACCCCATGCATGACCCATTCAACTTACCTTATAAATACAAGCTTATTCCCTTCATTTTTTCCTAGTTCATTTCATCAAATCTCTCTCTCAATCTAAGATTTCTAAGGTTATTATTCAAGTTCTTGGCAGTTTGACTTTCCAAAGTCAAACAGAGTTTAATCTTACATTCTAACTAACTTCTTAGTAATTAAAGCTTGTTGTTGCAACATATATAATATATAACTCTTGTTTCCTTCGGCTTTCACTTTTCCGGTCACGGTCGGTTAAGGTGATACGCTACAAGGCAAGGCTACATGGTGGACCCATTATAGTCCTTGATTATACTATATTTCCATTAATGCTTACTAGTCTTGTTTAAATTATAAGTAGTTTAGTTTCTAATTCATGTTAAATGAGTTCCATGGTATTGGGTATGTGGTCACTAGCCTCGGTTTTACCCGAGTTGAGAACCGAGCCGAAACAGAACTCTTGTTTAGAAGTTTTGTTTATATAGTTAAATAAACATGTTATATGTAAGATTTAAATATTATAACTTCAAAAATCATTTTTATAGTTCTATGGTATTTGGGTATGTGGTAACTATCGATGGTCTTATTCCTAGTCAAGGACTGAACTAAACCGAGTTCACTCGCTTAAGACACACAAGTGTGTTTTGGGCCACCGAAACTCCTATTCTTCTTTGAAATTATATTTAAAACTAATTTTAATTATTTTCTCAACATACTTGGCATATCGGAATCCAACTTGATCTTATAACAAGTTTGGACCGGTAAAACCAAATACTCGCTTAACGGACGTTAAGGTTCTTCACAATAGAAATATATACTTGGTTTAGTCTTTTTGGTTTTTATTGAGTCATCTCATAACATCTATCACTTTGGAAACTTGACTTTGAGTTTGGTTAATTATCAAGACTTGAACCGACAAATCCGAACACTCATTTAAAACCTCATTTTGGTATTTATATAACAAAGGGTCTTGCAATAGAGGATTATAACCCACATAATTACTTAACATAGGTTGAGTAATATTAATGAATAGAATACCAAGACCCGGTTTCGGGTAAACTTATTTTTCAAGAAACATTTCTTTAATTTCTCACATATTTACGTTTTAAACCCTAAATATTATTTATTTACTTTACTTGTCATATACTTTACTTTAAACCCTTTCAAGACTACCTACTAACTCAATACCCGTTTAGTCTAGGTCTTGCTCGTTAAACCAATCTCCGATTATTCACTAATCAATCTTTCAAGTTAGTTAGTTAACGTGAGTACTTTTTCATCCCCGTATTCCATCTTACGTTTTGGGGGTGGCATTGCATACGGATACTTATTCAAATTCAAATGATTTGTACTTGTGTCTCAAACCACAAACTCTTTAGTATATGTTACTTAAATAAATGCTCGATTTGGTGTTATATGCTTTACATTATTACATGCTATATGTTTATTGCTTTAGGCGGGTTGGCCTCTATGAAACTATTAAGTATGATCATACGCTCCCCTAACTACTTTAGCTTAATTGCTAGTAGCATAGGGCAGCTATTATCCGAGTATCTTTGGTTGTTACCATATAGAAAGGTGTCTCAAACTATTTTCTATTTGCATATCTAAATTGTTGCTATTATTTATTCTTCCATATACGAGTTGTGGATTTCATCTATTATATACTTCTTGTTTAAAACCATGAAAATTCCTAAGCAAAATTCGTGTTGACAAAGTTTATTTTATGCAATGTTACAAGTTTATTACTATGTTGATTTGGAGACTTGAACAACTATTATCTTGTGATCGCATAGGTTGTTAGACATAAATGAAAAATTTATTTGTTTGACTATTTATTCGGGTATTTGTATGAACAACGTTGTGTTATATGTTATATTATGAATTTAAATGAGTTGTATATTGTCACTTAATAGTGTCATTGTGCAATGGGCAATCAGTCGTGCCCTGACGTTTCCATCACTTTTGGTCGGGGTATGACACCAAACCTTGAGTTCATCAAACTGATTCAGCTCTTCGTGAATAGCATCCACCCTACTTGGTTCTTGCAATGCCATCTCAAAAAACTTTGTTTCGATATGAAAAATAAAACAGGAGTGTAGACAACTGTTGATGTGTCCTGTCTGACTTCTGGTTGAGACGCATGTTTCAATAGGACCTATGACGTTCAATTGGATGATCCCGTTGAATCTTTGTTGGAACAGAATGATCGGGAACAGAACTGGTAGTAGGTAAATTTGGTGGATCTTCAAGGAGTTCAGAGAGCGGATTCCTGCATCCAGATGCTGAGGTACTATGCAAGATGAGGTACTAGCAATGTATTCGTTTGGTATGACATTTGGAAATAGAGTACTACCAAATATTTGACGAATGGTACTCTCCCCCTCTACTGATGAAACATCGGCCGCAGACATCTCAACTGTATGCAAATCACATTCTATAGGAGACTCTTGTGAAGAATCAGTCTCATTGACATGTTCGTGTGGACTCGAAGACGAAGGCTGAGTCGGATCAACCGTTTCCGACTAATCTATACCTAGCACCGGAGACTTTTGAAAACTGACAGAGATGTCTTATTCTTCATCAACAGCATTCGAGACAGCATTCGAGACCCCTGACAGAGATGTCTTAAGTCTTATTCCTGCATCAACAACTGGAAACACATTAAATGTCTTAAACACTTCATTTTAATCAAATAACTAGTCAGGACTGACACGCGCATCAGTTTCATTCTCCTCTAGCCAGTGCACATCGTAAGATTCCACAATCTGCTTCGTTACCTTGTTGTAAACTCTATAGGCAGTGCGACCAGCATACCCAACAAAGTATAAATCATCGGCTATAGCTCCAAACTTTGGAGTTGATTCAAGATTTAGAAGAGTGCATGGGCATCCAAACGCATGAAAGAGTGCTACAGTGGGATTGTGACCATAGAAAATCTCATAAGGGGTTTTCATCTGTGATTTGTTGATCAACACTCGATTCTGAACATAACAAGCTGTGTTGACCGCTTTAGCCCAAAAGAACAGAGGTAAATCTGTGTTGCACAACATGGTCCGTGCGGCTTCAATTAAGAATTTGTTGCTTCTCTCAGCTACACCATAATGTTACGGTGTACGAGATGAGTTGTATTGTCTGAGCACTCCCTTTCCGGCACAAAAACGATTTAATGTAGAGTTTGTGAACTCTGTGCCATTGTTACATAGAATCCCTTTAAGCTTCAAATGAGTTGATTCTCCATTTGCACCACAAAGCTCTTTATCAATTCTACAGTTTCACTCTTATTTGACAAGAAAAACACCCAAGTAAAACGTGAGTATTCATTAGTAAAACCAGACAACAATAACTACGAGAAAGACTCAATACATGAACAGGACCAAACAAGTCCATATAAAGCAATTGAAAACCGAGGAGATGGTATTGATCAGTTTTGGCTTGTGAGATTTATGATGATGTTTTCCAATAGCACAAGCCATACATTTCTCAATTGTTACAAAATCATTGAGATGCAATCCACGGACAATGTTGTTTTTAGCAAGACAGTTTAAAGTTTTAACATTCGCATGCCCAAGACGACGATACCAAAGCATGGCATTATGTTCTGACACTTTTGAAAATAAACATGTGATTTCATGTGGAACATTTTTATTCATGTCGATCACGTAAGTATTATATTTTCTTTGTGATTGAACAAGAACCCAATCTTTTGGTATGATGATACCAGGTTTTAAAATCAGACACTCTTTATTTGTGAAATGTGTTGAAAAACCCTTGTCACAGATCTGCGAGACACTAAGCAGACTGTGTTTCAACTCTGGAACAAAATTAACATTTTCAAATTTAAGAACACCATTACTTACAGTACCCTTCGGTGTGATCTTTCCTTTTTCTCCTCCCACAAAGGAAACATACCCTTCATTTAATATTTGAATGTCGTGTAGTTGAGAGATGTCGAATAGCCACTATCAACATACCAAGGTTTGATGATATTCCTCCATAGTTGTTCCTGCACGATGTGCGAGATTAGTTAGTTTTTGGTACCCAGTCCATAGTTGTGCTAGGTAAACCTGTATCATCTATGCATGCTGCGGGTTGCCATGACATGTCTTCCTGATTATCAAAGATCAAGCAGAAAGATTTTGGTGTTTTGGACACCGAAGATTTAGGCAACCATTTATAGTTGGGTTTTAAAATTGTGACTAACGTCAATGGTTGACTTTTTCTTAGGTTTGCAGATGGAAGTAACGTTGGATTTTGGTTTCTGGGTCGATTTCGATCTAGAGGCCGTATATGGTCTCGGGACCGCAATCAAATTTCCATCACGCTTTCGAAACATGGCCGGATGGGAATTCGACCTGTCAGCCTTGTTTTGTTTCCAATCACCATCAGAGGGATTTGCCTTGTAATACCTTGATTTATTAGAATTAAATTTTTTGAAGGTATCTCGAGGCATATTCCTCTTATTATGTCCGTAGTATGGGACATAAGGACGGTGTGGGCAATTTCTAGTAATGTGACCAGGGATGCCACAATTAAAACATGGTATGTCATTTTGGTCAACCCCTGGTCTTAACCTGTTATGTGAGCTAGATTGTCCCACTTTGGGCTGAACTATTGATTTATTACAATTATGAACACTTGAACTTCCTTCTTTAACAAACTTAGGTGATAAACGTTTACACAAACTTTTATTTTTAACAATTTTATTTGAAGCCACACCACCATTTTTAAAAGTTTTAGAATAATCAACCACACAATTGTCTTTGCTCTTGAAAACAGAACCCACACAAACATTAGTAGCAACAGACTCCAAATTAGGCAAATTGTAATAAACATTAGAATTAATGTCTTTAGTATTTAAAACAGGTAAATCTTCCTACTCATCAGTCCATTCCCCTATAATTACTTCATATGCACGTGAAGCAAACACATTAGTATCGTTCACTCTCAATGTTGGTTCAATAAGTTTGATTGAGCCACGAACATTTTTACCATTTGTAGTCGGCTTGCCGTACTGCATGAACGGTTCCCTTGCTTCCTCTTCTTTAGAAAGAGGAAGCCCAGTGTAATTGTCATTATATTGAGGAGGAACCACACTGTACCCAATATCCTCACCCTTGTTCTCTTTCCATTTAAATTGTTTCTCAATCATAGATTCAACAAAAACACTAAAGACATCGAATTTCTTAAAATTGAATTCAACATTTTCAAATTTATTAGTTAATTTCGCAATCTCCAACTTAGAGGCGTCTAACTCAGGGTTAGTTCGGCAACTTTCGGTTTTCCATCTAAGTGGTGACAGCATTTACGCTAAAATCAGTTCGAAGTTTTGAGAAATGCTTTTGTTGTGCTTCAAGTTTATCTTTTAAAGCCTTTTCAAGTTTCTTAAGGGTGAAATTTTCATATTTTATGCCCTCCATTTCTCTAATCAAATTACTATTGTGAGCTCTAAACAAATCTACCTTATTAATGCAAGATTAAGAACACAATTTACAACTTATCTCAGATGAGGTAGGAGAAGCAGAGGCCATGAAAGCAAACTGAAGAGCCTTTACTTGTTCCTATGCATCGTTCTCTTCTTCAGCAACATCAATATGAGCAAGGTTAGCAGTCTGATTGTTGATGTTCAGCGATGCCATCTGGTTGTTCCAATCGAACTGCTGAGCCACTAATCCTAGCTCATTCCCATTTTCACCGGCTGCATTCTCTCCTCTAGCCCTTCTCAACGGAACTAATGTTCTTTCCTTGTTCCCTCCTTGGCTGGATTTATGCATTCATGAGCGAAGTGACTCAGCTCATTACAATTATAGCACCACAGAGTATCTTTGTTGAATCTCACCTTATGGTTGGCTGGCATATTCGAGTTGTTTCTGCGTGTTCTCTTGGTAAATTTCTTTGCTCTAAAAACTGCCATGGCTATTTGACAAGAGATATTCATTTCCTCCACATCATCAGGATGGATTTGATCCAACTCAGCAACTACGACTGGTTGAGCCAGATCTCCTGCAAGAAAAGCGTTGTAGCAGTTCATGAAGCATGCCATTAAGGAAATGTTTTTTGTTGAGTCTCCGTTCAAATAATAGGAACTTGAGTGGGAGACTGCCTGGAAGATCCAATAGCTGATTGAGACCCAACAGCAGGTTGTTGGAAGAACACATGAGTGGGTTGAGGTGGAGGCTGAGTAAATTGACCTTGAGCGGACTTAAACATTGAGAGATTTATCTGAGCTTGTTGGGGTTGAACATATTGACCTTGAGATACTTTGAACACGGAAAAATTGTCTTGTGATATGAGAGCATTATCTGAAGCAACACTGTAGCCAACTGCATTGTAGGAGTTAGCATGATTTATGGCACCTTACTTATCATCCATTTCACATGACTTAGTGATAGCCATCACCTTTGACAAAGTTAATCTGGCTAGATCCTTTGCCTTTTTAATCACTTCAACATTCATGTCCCAACTTTGCGGTATAGAGTTGACCAACTTGTTATTTGTTTCAATAGAAGTCAGATTGATGTTTGCATATCTCATTTCAGTGACCAGCGTAACAAATCTTTGAAGTTGTGTTTCCAAAGACTCTCCCAGAACATGATTGAACATATTAAACTTTTGTCACAACAGATCCTATAGACTCCTTCTCATATCCTCGTTTCCCTCAAACGCCTGAATAAGGGCTTCCCATAATGCTTTAGCAGACTGTATCTCTCTGAATCCTTGAGCAATTTCAGGTGAAAGTGCCATTGTTAGCGTAGCAAGAGGCTTCGCATCCTCTTAATTTTTTTTAAAATCTACGTCGCAGTACATTTCAACGGGCTTTAGCACTACTTCATCACTATTTTCTCTCTAATAAATGATAGGTTGAGGACCCCTAATAATACTTCTCCAAATCTTTGCATCCTTCATCTTCACATACTTATTGTACCTAAACTTCCACTTAGAAAACCCCTCATGAGACAGTAGACGGGGTACACGAGTAGCAGTTCCCATGATGGAATCCAATTCTTGATGCAAAGCAGCATTTGATGATGTGTTACTTAATTGCTCCATTCTAAACTATAGTCCAAATAAACAATCCAATATGACAGTCCAATAACTAAGGCCCAAAGAAACCAAGCCCAATTTCAACTAAGACCAGAGAACACAAGAGCAGAGAACCCAATAGTTGGACCCGAGAACCCAAGAGCAGAAAACCCAATAGTTGGACCCAAGAACCCTTAAGTTGACCAAAGAACCTTGAAGTTTGACCGAGAACACTTGAGCAGAGAACACAGTAGCCGAGAATAATTGAATGTGGCTGTATGTGGAGACCCTTGTTTTATTGCCCGAGAAAGATCAAGGATGCCGAAGACACTGGAATATAGCCGAGAATGATTAGGTGACGCCGAGAACACACAAAAGTTGCCCAGAACAGACAAGCCTTTGACTTAGTAAACTTTGTAGGCAAATCAAATCCCGAGAATTTAGGGATTTGAATTTAAACCAAAGATTATGTCAAATATATCCCACAATTGACTCAACTAAGTTTGATGAACACAAAGAACACACTGGTTTTGACTTCCAGAAATTTTCAACTAACATCAATCAAGAACACAATCCTGAATCAAGAGATATCACTAACACCAAGCCTAGAATAGGTCTATAGGCTCTGATACCAATTGTAAGTCCCAAGGCAGGATGTTTCAATGTGATATCAACTAAACCCATTGTTAGGCGGAATCTAAAAACAAATCGATTCAAGACAAATACGATCAAACACAATAAACACATAATTGACTTCAAAACACACATTATATTCAATGTGGGGTGCTTAATCCCTTAATGGTGATTACAATATGAATGATAAACTCTCTCACGTTTCTCACAATGTTCTACCAATGACCAACCACATAATAACCTAGTTACAAGGTATTTATAATGCCAAAAGCCCTAAAGCGGAAAACCATACAAAAGCAAGTTAGCCCAAAACTAAGCCCAGCTAGATAAATTAGCCCAACATCTTCATTGATCGAGTTTAGTCAAACTGATCCCAACAATTGGTATCAGAGCTTTGGATTTTTGTAATTGACCTAACAATCAATTCAGATACAAAACTTTAAGCTCAATTTGATAATTCATGTTATGGAATGAAGTATTAAGTAAAATCTATTTGTTACTCTGTTTTTTTGGTAGAAAATCACTAAAAGTGAGATCATGTCGATAGTACACAATCCTCATAACACTGGTTCAACTTCAAAACATGAGGGTAGTAAAACATATGGGCTCCGAGAATGCTTCATCATCTATGCAACTAATACACTGGTTGTTGCAAGTATGTTGTTGATCCTATTTGACCAATGTACATTGCTAACATCAAGAAATGGAATAATCGAGAATTCCGAGTAACAGGCCAGACCGCTAAAGTAGCTAAAGTAGTGATAAATCCTATTAATAAAACAATTGATTCATTAGATGGTAACAAAGCAATCAAGAAGGATCCCAAGGATTTTGATCAGGACTTTCGGAAGTTTTAATTGGATGCCAAAACTCACACTATGCTTACCAAGGTAATTCCAAATGAAATCTATATAGGGTTAATTCATCGTAAATCTGCTAAAGAATTGTAGGATACACTGAAGGAACAATTTGGTGGAACTCCTCAAGTCATTGAAAATACACTAGAAATTCTCACACAGCAGTATGAACCATTTTGTCCACTAAGAGGAGAAAGTTTGAATCAACCGTTTGAGAGATTAACTACATTAATTAATGAATTAAAGATGGTTGAAGTAAGCTACTCTAATTCAGCTCTTATCAATAGGTTTTTTAGATGTCTGCATGAAAATTGGGACACCCATGCCATTATTTTGTGAACATTACCAAATTTCAAGGATATGAGTTTGACAATCCTTCATGGTATGTTACTTACCTTTGAAATGGAAATAATCAAAATGTTGATCTCAACTGGTAAATAAGCTGATGATTATACCATTGGATCAACACTTTTGTGTCAAGAAACTTAACCTAACCAAACTACAAACCAAGCTTTTGACTATTATATAGACATAACAACTGGTATTGCTTCAGGGTTTAAGAATCAATCTTTTGTTTCTCATTAGAATCCTCAAAATATGTCCAAGAATCTGTCCTTCATCATAGGTGATTTGTAGTATATAGATCTAATGGTTCTGGAGGAGATAGAGATTTTCAACTCACTGGCTTTGTTGACAATCAAAACAAACAAGTTCTATAACAGAAATTTAAGAAATTTTCCATGAATTCGTAATAGGCAAAAGTTGGTTTTGACAAGTCGAAAATGGCATCTCATAATTGTAACATTTTTGTCAGGGAATGCAAAACTCAGATGCAGAGTAGTCCCAATCATAGCTAGCTTTTGATAACCCATCCAAAATCTCCATCACACCCCCACTCTCATAAAAAACACTTCAATAATCATTTCACGACACACTTTTCTCAAACTTCAAACATGAAAAATATTGTCCCTCATTATCAATATTTGCAAACTCCTAAACATATGCAGCATATACATTGTGTTAAAGCTCCTATTACTCAACCTATTCATATACAAGCTCAACCTACAAATATTTATGCATCTGTTCCATCATTTTCAACACAAGATAAGACTAAAACAAGTGTTCTCAAGGTTTGTAGACTCGAGTTCCCTAGGAGATGAGTTCTAAGAATTTGGTTCTTGTGATGATAGATGTTGAATATGTAACACATGTTGAGTCTTCATAAGAGAACGGGTTGAAGGCTGATTTCAAGGATGAAAACATAAAATTGCTAATGGTGAAAGAAGATGCTACTGGAACATTAACCGCGCCTCAAACAATTATCCAAACTTATTAAAAGGCATTGGGTTGGAAATTGAATAAAAATAAAAAGGTTGAACCTAATAAGGACCAAACTAAAATAGGGGATAAAATTCATAATAATGGTCTTTTTTATCTTCCGATTGATTCAACTACTGCTAATGAGGTATATCCTAAAGTGTGTCAAAAATTGTGTTCTGACGAGTGTATCATTGCATTTGCTAACATAAAATTAGCAAACTTGAAACTGTTAAAACAAGTTGCTGAACTTAAATCACTTATTTCAATATTAAAGTCTATTCTAGATTACAAGTTAAGTAAAAATGAAAAAAAAACTTAGAAACTAAAACATGACTTGTCTGATAAGAATACTTATGAAGAAAATTGTAAGCAAATACATTGAATGCAAGCAATCATTGGAAAACACTTAAGTCAATTGCGAGAAATGGATTGAATCTAGTAAAGGTTTCCAAATGTTGTTGAGAAAATAGTTCAAGCAATACGAAATTTGGAATTGGGTATAATCACAACGAGCAACCTCAAGATTAATCACCAATTACTCCTTATAACTTCATTGATGTGCTTGAAGAAGAAGTTGTTTTTCTAAACAAGCTTAATCAGTTGTTTCACCAAGTAATGTTCTATTAAAATCTTGCCCATCAAGATAAAAAAGGAAACGAGTCTCAAACAACTGATGTGTTAGGATTCAAATCAATTTCTTTTACAGAATTGACTAGTAAAAAGTTAATGATTGACTATAATTTATCAGTAGTTCCATCAACAACCTAGGATTTAATTAAAACGACTAATGTTCCCAAACATCAATAGTTTCAACCCAAACCACTGAAGATTCAAATTTATCAGTAGTTTCAAAGAATATTGAATTCACAAGACTAGCAGCAACTGCTCAGCTCAAGATTAGATCACCTGACAATGTTCAAACTGTAGTTCATCCAACATCTATACCATGATACATATCACCAGGAACAAATGATGTTGAGAGATTGGGTGTGACAGAGAATAAAAACATCTAAAAATGGTTCAAAGAAGCAATTACTACCAAATCAATGTGATGTTTGTTATAAAAACAATCATTTAATAGAAAACTTTAGATTTCTAAAGGTAGTTGAACACAGAGAGATTGTTGTTACGCCAAATGTGTTTATTTAAATAAGAAAATATACACCTAAAAAGAAAGAACAATTTGAATATGTTGAAACACCTCTTACTATGGCCTTAAAGAACATTCCATGTTCAAGAACTATCAAAACAGATTCTCCAATAACAAAAATCTTGCAAAGGGAAACAACTATTCAACCAATCAAACAATTTTTTCACAAAATACTGAGATTAAAATACTACTAAAAAAATAATTGATGAATCTTGTCAAGAGTCTTAAAAAAAAAAAGATTTATCTTCCTCTAAAGAGCAACATAAGACCAAAGCGGCTTGGGTTAATCCCACTAATTAAATTCTTTTATTGTGAATGGAGCTTCTATATGCTTTGAAAGCTTATGGTATGTTGATAATGGAGGCTCTAGGCACATTACAAGCAATAGATCACTTCTCCTAGAGTTCAAGAAACATGGAGGAGGAGTTGTTTCCTTTGAAAATGATGTAAAAGGGAATGTATTAGTATCAGGAAAGTGGATGCATGTAAGTTAATATTTAAGAATGTTAACTTGATTGATAAATTGAACTTCAATTTGTCGAGTGTATCACAAACTTGCAAATTTGTCAACTCACACTATGTGAAGTAGATTTAAAAACTAATTGTAGAAAACACTTAGTTAATTATAAATAGGAGTGGCAATGTCTATGTTGTAGACATGTATAAGGATAAAAAAAACATGTTTTCTTGGTATGGCGTTAACAAAAGAAATAAAGTTATGGCATAGGAGATTATGCCATAATAATGTGAAAAAACTTAACAATCTAACAAAGAATCAACTAGTTAGAGGCTACCCATCAATGAATATTTATGTGATGAAACATGTGTTGCTTGTTTGAAAGGAAAACACCATAATGTCTCATGTATGTCAATGACAGAGTTTAAATCTATTGCTTGTTTTCATCTCTTACACATGGGCCTTTTTATACCAGTTAGAATACTGAGTCTTGGAAAGAAAATGTATTGTCATACGATTGTAGACGATTATCAATAATTATATGGACATTCTTCTTGCATTCAAAGGATGAAACAACTGTGATGGTCAATAACTTCATTATACAAGTGGAGAGACGATTTAATCTGCCTATAAACGTCTAGATAAGTAATAATGGAACTAAATTCAAGAATGAAGTGTTAGATACCTTATGTAATTGAAAACAGCCTCAGCAAAAATGGTGTAGTGGCAAGGAAGAACAGGACACTCAATGAAGCTGCGAGATACCAGCTTGCAGACTCAGGCTTACCATTATATATACGGGCAGAAGTAGTTAACACTGTAGGATATGTCCAAAACATGGTTTTAATAAATCAAAGACATGAGAAAACAGCCTATGAGATTCTTTAGGAAATCAAACCACTAATCTCATTTTTCAAAGCCTTTGGTTGCCCATGTTTTATTCTAAAATTAAAAGATTCAGTTTCAAAATTTGCAACCAATGTTGATTTTGGTTATTTTCTAGGTTATAGAGTTTTTATCTATAGAGCAAAGACTGTAGAAGAAACATCAAGTGTCATTTTTAAAGAAATATCTGATTTAAAAATCCCAGTAAATCCTGCTAATTTGTTTAATCTTGATGTCTTACAATATGAGCCTAAAACTAATGAATCTGCTAATGCTGGCACTCATTCAAAAAGGTTATACATATTTGAAGAATCTGATACAAAGTACAACAACATTTCATCCAAAGTATTGATTATGCTTAATCTACTGATCAACGAAATTTAAGTAGTATAACTACTTATGTTCAAACAACTAATACTTAACGAATACTTCAACATCCCAATGTTGCTAGTCCATCAGTTGCTTCACATAAAGTTGTTTACCACCAATTTCCCCACCTTTAACAACTTGTTCTCAGTCAGTAGTTTCACCACAAACTTCCTCAAACACCATAAGAGACATTGTTCCTTATGTTTTTCATTCACCCCAACCTCAAAAACAGCTAATTTGAGACATTCAACATTAGGGGTGAGCAAATTTTGGGTAACCAGAACAAAACCCTAAACCCAACATGTATCTATGTTTTTCGGGTGCTAATCGGTTCTGGATCTCAAATGATTTCGGTCACGGGTTGGTCCTCGGTCTTTACCCGAGTGAACCTGACTTCTTACAAGCCGAACTGAGTAGCTTCTTTGTATCCGTACAACCATCCGTTTTCAACTTCTTATGAGTCTTCATCATCATTTCATAAAATGGTGTTGTATGAAATAAAGATATATCTTCAAACTCACGTTCTTTGTAGTT
Organism: Bidens hawaiensis; assembly: GCF_021521415.1. Classification (NCBI taxonomy): domain Eukaryota; kingdom Viridiplantae; phylum Streptophyta; class Magnoliopsida; order Asterales; family Asteraceae; genus Bidens; species Bidens hawaiensis. The sequence continues at coordinate 46,641 of NW_027506088.1, forward strand.
CTTAAGCTTTAGAGAAAGAGTAAACAGGTTGGAGAATTGGGAGAATATAAGGATAGAAATTCATCTTACAAAATATATTGGAAACATTATTTATGAAAAGCAAGTGTCCTTTATTAGTATTCAAAATGAAGACAGAGAATAATTTATATCCAAGTATCTAACCAGATATAAAAGCTAGTTTGAATATATATGGTTTGTTAGTCCTTATCATCTAAAAAAGTTTATATTCAGTTAGTTTAGAACCAGAATTAAAATGATGTTTTCTCTACTTGTACTTTACATATTTTATATTTACCGTTGTAATTATTTTTTAGTTTAAATATATAAACCTTTTAATTTTATCAGCTTTCCGCACTGTTATTACTACTTTACCTCCATTCCTATTTTACCATCTCTCTCCTCACTATTATTACTATCTATACATTTTTTTTCTTTTCTTCTTTTAACAAGTATTCAAGTTGCAGACTAGTTTCGATGGTTATCCACAATAATCTCTACATAATCATAAAGCAAAGAAAAGAGAAAAGGTTGAAGTTGTTTAATGTTGAATTCAGAGTTTTTCGTTGGTCTCGGATTTAACCTTCAAACCCGAAGAACCGAACCTTGAAACACTCGATACTTAAAATTTTACACAGGTCCGGTTTTTGGTTATGGGTTTTCTATAGTTTTAGGTCTCGGGTAGGTTCAGGTTTAACACAGGTCGGTCCGGGTTATATCATTTTCATAGCCCTATTCAACATGGTGTTCTCACTAGAAGTCAACAAGCAAATGTATGTTTCTTTACTAGCTTTATGTCCCAGCTTGAACCTACAAAGTAACAAATTTCTTTAAGAGAATATAGAAAGGTAGAAGCTATGCAAGACGAACTTATGCAGTTGACCAAAATGGATGTGTGGAAACTATGCCTTAGGCCAGATGGTGTTACTCCTATTGGTATAGAATGGGTATTTAGAAACAAGACTGATGAGGATTTGCCATTAAAATAATAAAAAAAAATCAAGATTAATACTTCAAGGCTTTCTACAATTAGAACGTATTGACTATGAAGAAACCTTTGCCCATGTTGCAAGGCTTGTAGCTGGTCATTTCTTGCATATACAATCACTCACAACATCAAAGTATACTAAATGTATGTCAAATGAACTTTCCTTTTTGGTGACATTCAGGTTGAGGTATACGTTGCTCAACCACCGGGTTTGAAGATGCATTCAATTCATACACTATGTCAATAGATTGAAGAAAGAACTTTATAGACTCAAAGAAGCTCCAAAAGCCTGGTATGATAGCATTTCTTTATTTTTTATTTCTAGTCACTTTAAAAGAGGAAAGATTGACAAAACTTTGTTTCTCAAAAGGGAGGGAAAAGACTTTCTTCTTGTTCATATTTATGTAGATGAAATCATATTTGGATCCACAAATCCAAAATTCTGTGATAACTTTACAAAACTCTTGAAATCTGAATTTGAAATGCGTAACATGGGTGAGTTACAATACATTTTGGGCTTCAATCCAAACAAACTAATAATGGGATTTTGTTTTGCATCAATCAAAGTATGTTAAAAATCTTCTTGAAAAAAAATCAAAATGACTAATTAGAAAGCAATTTCCAATGAACAAACTTGATCCGTTATCACCTAGTGAAACTGGTGAGTTTGTTGATCAAACCTTGTATAAACACATGATTGGATCTTTAATATATCCAACTGCATGCAGGCCTGATAGCATGCAACTTGTGTGTGTGTGTGTGCAAGATATCAAGCTTCACCAAGGGAAAATCTCATTTGATTGCTGTCAAAATAAAATTTAGATATCTCAAAGGAGCACCTTCTTTGGGAATCGGGTACCTTCTTTGGGAATCTGGTATCCATCCAATACAAAAACCCGGCTGGTTGGTTTTGTAGATAATGACTATACATGATGCCAAATGATAAGAAAACCAACATCTGGAGGATGCTAATTCATTGGAGATGCATTGGTATCTTGGCAGAGTAAGAAATAAACTATTGTTTCAAATTGAACTACTGAAGTTGAGTATATTGCTGCTGCAAGTTGCACAACGTAATTACTTTGGCTACAAAACCAATTATTGGATTATGGATAACCGCTTTGAAAACTCCATTGAAATTTGACAATGAAGCTGCTTTGGCATCATCAAAAATTTTGTTCAGCATTCAAAGGTATAACATATTGATATCGGACACCACTTTATCAAGGACTGCTATGAAAAAGGTTAGATTTCCATAGAACATGTGCCATTTGAAAATCAGTTAGCTAATGATTTTACTAAAGCACTATATTCAACCACTTTTCAAAAACTGATTTCCGGATTTGATATGCTAAACCTTGATTAACCACTTTTGAAAATTAAAACAATTGTTTACAAATTGACTTTCGATTGGTTGTCAGTTTTTCAAAATGACTAATTTAGCACCAGTTCAATGCTTAAATCAATGGAAAACTACTGTTTTCAAGAAGACTGATCATAAGCTTTTAAACTACTTTTTTTTTTCAAAAGTACTTTTTTCTTAACTATAGTTGTGAGAAATAATGAAAACAACTGTTTAAAACAATTGTTTTATCAAAACTACTAATGTCAATTAGTATTTGTTTTATCAAAACTACTAATGTCAATTAGTATTTTCAAAAGACTGATCAGTTTTGTTCAAAACTATTGATCGACGATAACAAATAGTTGATTCATTTTACAACAGTTGTTTAGTTTTACTAGCCATTATTTCAATAGAATAGTGGTTACAACAGTAACTTTTAACCTACCCACTTGTTAACTTGCCTAAACTTTCTTTAATCACTAATTTTCTTTCAAAATCATTTTTTTAGTCCTAAAGAATGCTTTGCGTATAACCCTCAACTCTTCACCACTCATACTCACAAATCATTTCTTTTGTCATTTTGCACAATCTATGTTACAATGGTTCAAAACCCTAGAATACTCCAGATCAAGAACCCACAAAACATGTTACCCTACCTCATAACCGATCCCAACTATTCAGAATATGACACCATTATCATAAAAATAACATGTAGCCCTTATTATAACGTTTTAAAAAATGGATCCTGATATTTACCCAAACAATTAGAGAATTCTAGCAACAGGTTGCAGTTATGTATGATATCAATAACAAGACGCCCTTTTTTTAATCAAATCAAAGGTATGACAGACTGTGGTAATCATGTCATCATCACTTATTTCATAACATTTGGGGTTGAACGATGATGATCAACACAAAAATAGACACCAAAAACTCCGAAAGGGGAGTTCAATGAAAGGCAATATTTGGCTTCGACTCAGAAAAGCCACACTTTTCAAAGACCCCCACCCCCTAATGAAATTCTAATTCCATACCCTGCTTCGGTGTATGTCATGTAAGACAACTGGGTGGAATGAGTTGCCACCGGATGTTCAAAACTTGGCGTAATCTATTCTATCAAGAAAAAAAATACTGCTTTTCATAATCAGTTTTCAAAGATTAGGTTACAAATGTAAAAGTAATGACATCCTCTTCAGGAAAACCATTTTTGATGTTTCCAAGGTTTCTAATGGCATACCTCAAGAAGGTATCACCAATATCTGATTTTGAACAAGGTGAATTAACCAAAAATCAAAGTCTCGATAATGAGGTCTTGACGAGAATGAAGGATTCCAAGTCATAAACTTTGTTGATGAGGAGGAACATACCCAAACAACAGTTGCAATAGGTGATCAAGGTGCTCAACCTAGCACTTAGAAACCCACACCTACCAGCAAAAAAACCTTCCAAGAAAAATCCAAAATCCAAATTCCTAAACAAACCCAAAAAGGAGGTTTAGGAGGATGAGGTGTCTGAAAAACAAGTGGTAACACACATGCCACAAATAAAACAAGTATTTCCTCACAACATGTCTCACCTACATCCCAACAAACTCCTCAGTTTTCCTCACAAAAGGATATTGTTGTAAGCATATGTGACCCAATCAAAAGGGATGAAGGGATAATAGCACTCCAACTCCAAGCCCCTCTCTTAGCGCTACTTCTCTTTCACCCTACCAGAACACCACATCATCACGACTGAAGATATAGCTCAAGAAGTTACTAAACAGATTCACCTCACTAAAAGCAGTCCTTTCTTCACCACATCAAGTGAAAGGAAAAATCCATACCAAACTGTTGATGTTGACACTGGTACTACTATCCTAGAGCTAGAGGAGGTTAATATCCCTATCATCACAAGTGGTTTGGATATGGGATTTGTAGCAACTACTTGAATTTTCCAACAATTGTTTCACAGTCGACTACGGATAGTAGTTTAGGTGATAAGACTCATCCTAGCAACAACTGTTGCATCAAAAACAGTTGGAAGTCCCCAGTAACAGGAACAAGAGGCATCTAAACAATTTGATGATGCAAACCTTGATTTTCTTTCAAATAAAACTGTTGATGTAGGTAAAACTACTAAAATCAGGTCAACATATTAGACTATTACATTAGTTGATGCAAAAATCGTTGAGGAATTAACGACCTAGGTTAAAAGTTTCAGCTCTGAGGTCTTGCAGGTCAAGAAGCTCATCCCTAGTATGACTCAAACTAAACAATAGTCCCTAGATCACACTCAACTATTGGCCTCCATCTGGAGTGAATTCCAATACCGCATCCACCAATTAGTCACTCAAAAGCCACAAGCCACACAAATCTTTAGCGTATCAGAGGGTACACACCTCTTGTTTAGATTATGCTGAGCTAAAAGCCTTTATCCAAAACCTATTCCAAATCTTCCATACGAAGTTCAACACAAACACTACCATGCTCAAGTTCAACACAAACACTACCATACAAAGTGCAAACAAATTTACTGAAAAACAAGCAAGCTGAAAGAAATGCTGAAAAAGGAAAGAGATGCAAAAAGCCTTAGTTTGACAACTGAGAGAAAAACTAGATGAAACAATGTCATCAAAGGCAAAAACAAATAAACTAAAGGCCAAGTATCAAATAGGTGGAAAGGAATAAAAAAGGTTTACAAAAACCAGTTTTTACTCAAACAACTAATGAATCAGAATAAAGACCGGTATTTCAAATTGTTATGTACAACAAATAGCTATTTCTTCAACAACTTATACAAGACTAGCAGTTTCTCAAATTGTTTATGTTTCACAAAGACCAGCATTTGTTTCAACTATTGAAGCTTCACAAACTACTAGTGCTCCACTAAAACCAACAATAGTTTCAGAGACTGTTGAAGCATCTAAGGTTCCACAAGAACCAACAACTATTCCAAAAGTTGTTAACACCTTGTAGTCAAAGTCTGTTCAAAGGAGTTTTTATGGTAGTTTGAATAAAGCTGATTCTGCAAAAAGGAAGTGATATACCACCATCACCTCCTGCCAATAAGTTCAAGCCCAAAAAATAAGACCTTAGTATCAATATAGGGAGGCTGCGAATGCATTGGTAGAGGCAGCTAGAAAAATGTCCGATGAAGAAGCTGCAAGAGTATACCAACAAGAGCTTCTAAAGACAAGAGACTTTTAACAACAAGCATATGAGAAAAGCTTAGATGTTTCTGGAAGACCAATTGCTGATAATGGTCTACTAACAGAGTATCTCCCTACAAATTTAGAGAATGAATGTATGAAGAACAACGAGCTGAGTGTGGGAGGATTGAAAAGTTTCTTGGGAAAGATCCTAATCAGGATCACCATGAAACTAATTGGGAAATAGTCAAGGAAAGGATGAATGAGGATAAACAAAGAGAAATCCTCAATATGAAGATGGAACTAGATGTAGTAAAGTTCCATATTTAAGAGAAACTACCAACTGGGGAATTGATAAGCTAAGGGATGCTTACAGACCTTGTGCAAACAAGAAAGAAAAACCCAAGAGGCAAAGAAAGACCCAAAGTGTTGTATTGATCACTTCAACTACCGCTGAAGGGATAAAATACTTGGCTTTGCAAGCAAAATGGAGGAGCTTAATAGATAAGGAAGAGTTACAAAAAATAAAGATATTCATAGAGATGCCAAGATTGGGTTTGGCTTTAATATTCAGAATTTGTCCTAGTAATCTCCTTTTATATAACTTTTGCTATAACAATTCATGTCATCAACGATAATCAAATGGAGTATGCAGAAGAATTGCTCATTTGTGATCTTGGAATATGAAAATGGTGAGACAAAAAGGGTAAATCTACAAGATGTACGAATGTTGATTGATGAAGACTTGAAGATGTTGATCGACCATCCAATGCATATTGAAGATGATGATAGTCTAGGTGCTAAATTTCTGAAGTTCATCCATGATTCATTAAGAAGAAGATTATCAAGCCAATACAATGGAGTGAAATAATAAATGGTTTTGGCATCATCGGTTTAAGGGGGGAGATTGCTGGACCTAGCAATGAACTGATGGCCATAAACCATATAACTAATTGTTCAAACATCAATTGTTCTCCATTATGATTTTGTGAAATTGTTGCTCTTATACATATGACTAGGCCAAACTACTAATATAAAGAGTAAAGACAAAACAACTGCTCATCAAACTATTGAAGATTCAAAAGGCTGAATACAAACAACTAATTGTAGCATCCTACTTTTGATAATAGTAATAAAAGAATTTTGTTTGCTTTGGTGTGTTATTATATAGTTAAGTTAAATAAAACTAATAAAGTGTGGGCTTGGACAATAAAAAATGGAATAAGGATTGGTGATGGGTCTTAGGTCCAAGAGCTTTGGGGTATATAAACACCCTTAAACCTCCCTAAAACCCTAAAACCCTCATCTCACCAACTTTGCCTCCATGTACACTCAAAAACACACATAAACACTCTCATCATTTCGGACCTAGATCCAATCTAAAGAAAGGTTGGATTTCGTGTACAAACATCATCAAACAAAAAAGAAATCCGTCTAAGATAATGTATTGGTCCAGATCCAAACCAAACCGAAACCCTAAAAGGTACGTTTTAAATGTAAAGGTTAAGTTTTAAGTATCGGTTTGCTTTAAGATTTGATGCTAAGGAAAATCGGGCCTTGTTATATAAGAAAAACATAAACTTGAACACAAACAAGATGTTTGAAATTAAACGGGGCAAACGAGTTGATTGGACCGTGTTAGAATGAGAAAAATGAAGTTGTTACGTCCCGGAACTCGTTTTATCAGTAAAACGGGCATAACGGGATGTAAGGATATGATTAGGAATTGAAATAAACGAAAAACCATGTTTGAATTGAAATGAATCGAACTGGAAATGATTTGATTCGAAATGAAAGATTTTGAATCGAATTAGAAACGAGTCAGATTGAATTAAAACCCGATTCGAATGGTTTGAAAACTCTATTCGAATGGTTTGAAAACTCGATTCGATTGATTTGAGAATTCGATTCGATTGGTTTGAGAACTCGATTCGAATGGTTTGAAAACTCTATTCGAATGGTTTGAAAGCTCGATTCGAATGGTTTGAAAACTCGATTCTATTGGTTTAAACTTCAGTTTTCTAACAAAGTTTATAGTAAAGACTTATTAATGAAAATAAACGTCAGCTCAACCCCAGCCAGGGGCTCTACCCTTTGGACCCTGCTAGGGGATGCTACCCCTAGACCCTGCTGCTAGGGGCATTGCCCCTGGACCCCATTAGTTAGGGGTTACACTAACCTAGAAGTATGATATAGTTAGAGGTAGTTAGCTGATACATATAATTATTACTCAGTTAGCCGTGCACAACTAAGAAGGGGTATTACACTTAACTCTAAGAGGCACATGACATATGTGAGTTTCTAGCCCCATTTGCTTGTTATGTTTTCGGGGTTGTGTGCATACTTGATATGATTTACACTTACCTTAAGTGGTTAGTAAATATTATGTGCATGTTTGATGAATGATATAGCCAAGGTTAAGAGTATTTATCAAAGTATATGTTTATATATATATATATATATATATATATATGATGAAATGTATGTATGGTTTTATGGAAAGAAGGGCACTAGACCCTAATAATATCCGAGGATGGAGGGCACCGGACCCTAATAATATCTGAGGATGAAGGACACCAGACCCTAGTAATATCCGAGGATGGAGGGCACCGAACCCTAACAATATTCAAGGTATGTAGCGCAAAATGCTCTTTCAAATGTAGAGATAGTTTTGTATGCACTATGTATGTTAACAAAAGAAAGTACGGAAGTTGAAAGAAAGAATGAATTTATGTATGTATGGAAGAAAGATAAACATGTAAAGTAGGTAATACGTATCTCCGGATAAGTATGACTAGTATGTGAATGAAATGTACGTTTCCTGATTAACTAAAACTCACTCAGCGTAGCTAACTTTTAGTATGCATGCAGGTAAATAGGCTAAGGCAGCTAGCTTGAATGAAGACATATGGCATTGCACTGAGGAGGCCTGACATCTTCAGAAGAATGTTATGAACTTTTAATATGACTTTTTAAATTATGTTTTAAGAAAAGGGTTTGGTTGTAACAAATGAATGATTATGTAATATATGGTTGAAGTTTAATGTTTTTGTGAAAGTTTTAATTCAATCTGAAATTTAGAACTGTGTTTATAAGTAAATACAACGCTAAAGTAGGGCATCGGGACCAGGGCCTTGCACTAATGGATAAAAAATCATTTGTTTCAACAATATCAGTAGTTTTCATAGGATTCTTTAATAGACACTTATTTAGAATAGTTCATCAGTAGCTTGTAACAGAATTGGTTAGATGTTGCTTTCACCTTTATGCTCATCAATAGTTTAACACTTGTATAAAGTGAATAAAAGCTTAATTAACACTTTACACAACACAAGATGAAATGAATTTGATTTGAGAAGTTGGATCATCCATGAATAACCATGGATTTTTATGATCCAACCAAAATAAATGAAATGGATTTGAATTGGATAGTTGGAGTATCCATGAATCACCATGGATTTTCATACTCCAACCACTCAAACCAAACAAATAAAGAAAAAAATAAAATAAACTAAACAAATAAAAGAGAATATCATGAGGAAAATACGAGTTAACCATGGATCACCATGAATTCGATTATAGTTGAGGAATGTGATCGTCACATGACCATGTTGACCACTTAAAGTTTTTGGATCATATAACGTGTGTTTCACTTTGGCCTATAGGTTCAAACACCATGTTCGGAATCCCCCCAGGAAAGGAATATGATATTTCCTTTGATTCTTGGAATCGTTTTTCCAAGGTCTGAATCGTAGTGTCTTCCCCCTTCCAGTTACTACCAAAACACACCATACATTCATACTCTAGTGAGAGTAGAAAAATCGTGGGAGTTGTTAACGAATTTCCAAAATAATAATGAATAGTTTAAAAATAAATTTTGAGAGTCATTGCCTTGGAGTTGTGTGTGTACAATAATAATAAAATAATTAAATAAATAAGCTATAAGCAATCCAAAATAAACAATTAGGGCAAATACATAAGCAGGTATGGGGCCCTAAGCGTGCTACTAGGTCATCACAAAGCATTCGACTTTGATACCAATCTGTCACACCCAAACCTATGGCGGAATATGCCGGAGCGCGAAGGATCACTTAGTAGCTCATAAGACACTATTATATAAATACCAATATCTAATTATTTTATTTGCATAAAATCGAAGTACACTTTACAAATATTCCATAACAAATACATAACAAATAAATAAAGTAAAAATTTGTCTCTATTTCGTTGATAACCTAACGCATAATTTTTACGAGCTTCAAACTTCAAAGTCTAATAATGGTACCTGCAACATGCGTAAAAATATAATTTTTTTCAAGATAATTGTTGAGCGAGCCAACAAAAGACTTGATATAATATAATAATGAAAATACAATTGATATACGGTTGTGGTATCACAAAAATTAATAAACAATTGACAAAATAAATAATTTGTCTTTTGGCACTAGTTCGGACAAGGTTACTCAGACGACGTATGATGATACTATATGAGGATGATGATAATGATGAGGCAACTACCAAAAATAAATAAGCACATAGACAAGTAGCATATAGTTAATCAATTGAGCAACAGTCGTAACCACATAAAAATAGAATTGTGGTAGAGGACTTGTTTAGCATAAACAATTGAAATAGTGGTACGCATGTTACCTCCAAAATAAAATATAAAAAAAGGGTGTCATTCAACTTCGAGCAATCTACAACACCCAAGCACACTTAGTTTGCTATAATAAGTTTTAGACAAAAGGTTGAAGAGATCAAGAAGAACAAGTTTTCTCGTAGGATACTCTAGAGCAAAGTTTGATTATATCATGAATATTGAAGTATTCTTGAAGAATATATTCAGGAAAATATTCAAAGTAAAAGCTTTCTCGGAGAACTGTACCAGCACACTTATGGATTACAAGGTATGCTCGATAAAGACAAAAGCTTATTCGAAGACCTATCTGACACTCGTAATTGTTTTGAATACGTTTGAATATGTTTTAGAATCATTAGGGTTTCTCGAAGGTCTCATGTATGGCTATTTAAGGCAATACTAGGTCGTATTTATGAAAACGTCTTATTACACTTTTTCCAAGCAAACAAAATATTTCATATGAAAAGCATCCACACCTGACATTCCACCTAGAAACCCTAAAGTTATTCATTATGTAATATTGATTAATACCAATAGAAATCTTTTGAGTCTCTTATGTGTTGTTAGCTTTGTGTTATTATAACAACATCTTGATTACTATTGATTCCGCCTTTAGTAATCATTGAGTCTTTACATTGGCTATTTCTTAATCCGTCTTGTCAACATTAATTTGTTGGTTACGAGGTTGATAGTGAGAATATTGATCCTGGCAAGTGGTATCAGATTTGTGTTAAGCACTTGTGAAGACCGACGTGTTGCTGTGAAGTTTGATTGTAAAGCGTTTACTGAATATATTTGATTTGAGGTTGAAGATGATGACGTAGGCAGAGCACTTTTACATTGAATCGTGATGTCAGCTATTCTGTTCTTCATTCTTCAAATGTACAATCATTTAAGTTTTAAAAGTATTCTAATATGAGTTTCACATTGATTATTGATTGTTTGGAATCTTGATCTTGGTTTAATCCATATATTTTTCATCAGATTCAAGGATTTTATCCTCATATCTGAATATTTTCAAAGTTTGTTTAAATTTTAAGAAATTTTAATTTTAAAATCTTGTTAAAAATTATCAAAAATATTTTCAGACAAATGGATGACCAAGAAGTGTCTACTAACAAGATTCCGAGATTGTTAGGTCAAGAAAACTATATTAAGGGGAATGTATTGTTTAAGGCTGTTGTTTCTTACAATGACACTAAACTATGGAACTCTATAAAAATGGTCCTTATGTTCCCACTGTAGGTGCAAACAACAGTCAAGTTGTTCAAAACAGATGAAGAAAAGGGACGAAAAGGCACTTTCAATGTTGAAATTGGGTTTGTCATGGGAAATTTTGACAAGTGTGAATAATCATACAACTACAAAGGAAATGTATGATGCAGTGGTGGAAATGTTTGAAGAAAACACTGAATTGATAGATATTAAGAAAGATGGATTGAAGCAACAACTTGACAGATTCAAGTTTAAAGAGGGACAAAAGGCTTAAATCAGTTTTGCAAAGATTTGTAGCAATTGTCAATGAAATTAGGAAATCTGATCTTACTATTACTTTTTGATCTAAACAAGAAACTGTTATGCTCATTATCTGGTGAATGGTATACAACAAACAAATACATCAAGGAGAAGGCTAATTTTCCCAACTTCAAGCTGGATGATGTGATATGTTTCTTACAAGCTGCTGATCATGAAATGATTGAGAACCACATAATCAAGGAAGAGAAGTCCAGTTTTCAATTGCAAATGAACTGATAGCTCCAATGGGAAATTTGTCTACCAAGAATCAACAACAGATTCTTATCATTGAAGAGCCTAGTGACTTTAATGTTGAAACTCCAAGGGTTTATAAAGCAAGTCAAGCATCTGTGAGCCAATCTGGACAACAAAGATTCAATGTCCAAATGATAGATGATGGTGAAACATCTTCTATGGCTAGTGGACATGCTCCATATGTTCCTGGAAACTCAAGTCAAGGAAATGAATATCAAGCTTTGTTTTCTATGTTTACTAGAATCTTATATTTAACTTGTGGCCAAGAACTTGATTCACACAAGTTTTGTGCAAGAAGATTTGAAACAAATTGATGCTAATGATCTTGAAGATATGGATCTAAAATGGCAAGCAACAATGTTGGCTTTGATAAGAAAAAGGTTGTATAACATCATTGAAAGATCTACATTCTCTTATCCAAATGATAGGATTGGATTTGATAAATTCAAGGCAATTTGCAACAATTGTCAACAACTTGGTCATTTTGCAAGAGAATGCAATCAACAAAGACAATTCCAGAACAACAACAATAACAACCATATTCAAAGGAATCAGTTTCAAAATCAAGGTCAAGGTTGACAACAGAGGCAGTTCTACAACAACAACTTTCAACCATAACATAACCAACAACAAATCAATCCCCAACAATAACCTATCCAAAGAAATCAACAGAATCCTCCTTAAGGCCTTTCAAACCAGAATAGAAACAATGCACCTCAACTAAGAAATCAAGAAAAGTTGTTGTAGCTCAACAACCACAAGATGGCTTGTTTGACTGGAGCAATCATGCTGAAGAAATTGAAATGGCCAATGTAGCATTCATGACTAAATCAATGATCAAATTGAATCTTCAACATCTCAGATATATTCCAATTACTAAACCTCATATTTACTTGATTTGAATGATTCATTAAGAAAGGAGGTTGGTAAATTGCAAGCTGTGTGTTTCAAGAAAGAAAGCATAATCAATGCTTATGAAATGAGTGAAATAACTTATGAAATCTAGATCAAAGGTTCAGAGAAAACTGTTTGGATAATTAGGAAACTCAATCAAGATACACCACATAAATAGAAGGCTTGAAAAAGATTTATTAAGATGAAAAGGTTAAAAATACCCAACTTCAAGTTGAGGTTGTTATTTTTAAGAACCTGGTTTCTGCTGGCAACATATGTGGGAAATTAGTAAAGATTAAAGCTGAAGATAAGTATAAAGTTGTTCCACCACCTTTCAATGACAATTATTCATTAAAGGTTGACAAAGAGAAAAGAAAAGCTTACTTGGATCAGTTCAAAAAGGTATTCAATGAGAAAGAAGAATTCATTGAAAACTATGAGAAGGTTGCTGTGAATGAAGAAGGGGAGTTTATGTTGAGGTTTAATGAAAAAAAAAAAAGAAAATGAAAATGAAGAATCTGCTGAGTTTAACGTTACTTTGAAAGATAAAGAATCAAGTGAGTTATTTAAAGACAAAACAAGTATATCAAGTGGTAAATATTCAAGTTGTGGAAGTAATAAGGGTAAAGAACAGAATAAGAAAGATTACAAAGGACAAGATTCCTAAATTACCCAAAATTACACCAAAAATGAATAAACATCACGAACAAATGAGAAGAAATCATAAACCATTTGATATTTGTAAAGGATCTCAAAGGAAAAAAGAACAGTGAAAGAATTCAAACTTTGAGAAGCCCTTACAAGAAAGAAAATATCCCAATGAAGAGAAATGGAGAAGAGACAAAGGAGAAACTGAGTATCCAAAACATGAACTCTTTGACATTGGAGATGTTAAATACTTTGCAAGAAAGTTTGTGAGTCCAATGAAAGAAAAGAAACTGAATGAAAGAAAAATTAAGCGGGAAAAAGTCAAGTTTGTCAAAGTAGCAGATGATAAGAGTACTGAAAAGATCAATTTATTTCAACCTATCTCAATAGACTTTGGAAAACCCATCGCTCACTAGAAGACCATTGGTGTAGATCCTCCAAGACCTAGTGAAAGATTCAAGAGAGGAAATTCTATGAATAAACACAGAGGTAAGGTATGGTGCAGAATATGTGATGTCTATGTTCATCACACAAATTCATGCCAGGAAAGAATCATACCATAACCTTTCACTGTTCCTGACATCACACTCTATATTCAAGACTTTGGTATGTATAAAAAATATATGAAGAATACTTACAAAAGGGTATGCAAGTTAATGATGTAACTTGTGAAGAAAATAAAAAGGTTCAATGACATATTTGAAAAGAAAAAGAAGATGTCTATGAATAAGTTGGAGAAGAAAACTTCTATTAAATCTCAGAGTTCAGAAAACCCTTTTGACTCTACAGATTTAAATTCAAATAAAAAGAACAAACAACTCAAGAAGAAAGTTTTCGTGAGAAAGCAAAGAAAATAATTAAATGGTGATAAAAAATTCTTGTTGAAAAGTGATTTTGAACCAAAAGGGTTATTGTGAAAGCCAAAGGATGAAATTCCAAAACTGATAATCAAAAGGGAGACAATAATTGAAGAATGCACAAGCTTAATTATGAAGAGAAGTTTGAAGGCCCAGTTGCTTTTAGAAGTGATGAGAATGGAGGGAAATTTGTGGGTAAATGCATCCTCACAAATGGGAAAGTCTCATTTGATAATGTATTTTATGTTAAAGGTCTCCAGTATAACCTTTTGAGCATCTCTCAAATATGTGATAAAGGTTATAAGGTTGGTTTTGATGAAACTCATTGTTTCAATTTGAAAGCTGAGTTTGTAATTCCACCTGAAATGATTATGATGATGGCACCAAGAAATGGCAATTTGTATGAATTGAGAATGAAGGATGCTATTTCAATTCCAGAGGTAGAACTTGTTTTGTTTTTAAAGCCTCTGAAAATTACCAATCAATGGCACAGAAAGTTATGTCATGTAAATTTGAAGAATATGAACAAACTTGTGAAAGGTGACTCATATCATTAGTTTACCTACAAGGGAATTCAAGCTTGAAGACAACTGTGTTTCATGTCAAAAAGGAAAGCAACACATGTCTTCTCACAAAACAAAACTGATAAACTCCATTGATCAAGTGCTTGAAATGCTTCACATGGATCTCTTTGGTCCTGTACGTGTTCCAAGCATTGGAAAAAAAAGTATTATTTGGTGATCATAGATAAATACTCAAGATTCACTTGGGTGTATTTCCTGGGTTCAAAAGATGAGGCTGTAGAATCGATAAAGAGTTATGCGTAAAGAATTCTAACCCATCTTTCAATATGGCTAGTTTGGTTCACTTTGGTGTATCATCTTACTTGTTTATTTTAAAGCCTACCAGTGCACCGAACATTAAGCAATAGACTTTGATATCTAATTTTACCGGTACTTGGAACAAGATGATCAATGTTCTACCATCTTCCTTTTATGCTTCAAAACTCCTTTTGAGGAGCATTTTCTTTTGTTTTTGTATTTTTATCCTATTTCAATGTTTTTGGATTTTAAGATTTTTAAATGTTTTTGTATTTTCCTAAACCATTTCTCCCCCTAAAACAAAAAACTATTTACAAAAATTTTGATAGAATATTTACAAAGAAACGTGACCTTGATGAATGGTTACACAACATCGGAATCCATAATCTCGGGATCACTCTCTTTCCCACCTCCCAATTTCTTAATACCATTAAGCCCCAACAAATACAAAAATCTATTTCTATTAAAAGCTTTAGTAAAAAGGTCGGATTTTTTTTCATCGGTGTGAATTTGTCTACGGTTATCAACTTCTTTTCGTAGCAATCAGGGAATGAAGTGATACCGTATATCTATATGTTTAGTTTTAAAGTGATTTATCGGGTTTTTTTTGTTATGGAGATTGCAGCAGAGTTATCTACATATATGGGAGTAGTAAGAATTTCAAACCCTAATCGCCCATCTGCTGTTTAATCCATAGAACATGAGAACAACAACTGGATGCAACTACGTACTCAGATTTACAGGTAGAGAGCTATACAGTTGTCTGCTTCTTACACAGCCATGTAACCAACCTGCTAACAAAAAAATGACAACTGGCGGTGGTAGACTTAGAATTTAGCTTGCAGCTTCCATAATCTGAATCAGAGTAGGCTCTTAGCTCAAAAACATCGTCTCTTGGATACCAAATACTGACCCCTAGACATCCCTTTAGATACCGAAGTATCCGTTTCACCAACGTCAAGTGAGAGACTTTTGGATTTGATTGATATCGGGCGCACAAACAGGTAGGATACATGATATCTGGCCATGATGCGGTAGATACATGAGAGGGCCGATCATGGAACTGTTAAGAGTCTCGTCAACCTTCTCCCCGGTGGGATCAGGACCGATTCCATGATTAAGAGGAATAGGAGTGCTGATTGGCATTGAGTCAGCCATATTGAACTTCTCTAGGGTATCTTTGACATACTTTGTCTGATGTATAAAGATACCATCAGAAAGATGATCGACTAACTTCAATTCTCCCACTGCGCTAATCTTGAACTTCAATTTCATCACCTCCTCGAATTTCTTGCACAGAATATCGTCTATCGACCCAAAGACGATATCGTCAATGTAGACGTGGACTATCACTAAATGTCCATCTACTTCCTTCGTGAAGAGTGTAAAATCGACGGTGCCACGAACAAAGCTATTTTCCAACATGTGTTGGGACAATGTTTCATACCAAGCTCTTGGGGCTTGATGTAATCCGTAAAGAGCATTATCTAGCAAGTACACCTTGTCTTTGTGGATCGGGTCGACAAACCCCGGTGGTTGTCCCACATAGACTTCTTCACCCAATTTTCCATTAAGGAATGCAGACTTCACATCTAGCTGATAAACCTTGAATCCTTTCGAAGATGCAAAAGCCAAGAATATTCTGATTGCTTCAAGTCTAGCCACGGGAGCATAGACTTCATTATAGTCGATTCCTCTCCCGTTGGTTAAATACAAGAACTACCAGTCGAGCTTTGTTTCTAACAATGATTCCATTTTCATCATGTTTACACTTGAAGACCCACTTGGTATTTATGCACCTTTTGTCGTCAGGTAGGTCAAAAAGTTTCCACGGTCCAAGTTTTTCAAACTGTAATAATTCCTCCTAAATAGCATTGACCCATCTTTCTTGTGTCAACGTTTGCTTATAAGTTTTTGGTTTGATTTGCGAGAAAAAATATTTAAACACAGATGGATTTTGGAGAGGAGTAACTTGTGTATAGTAACAACAAAGTCTTTGGTCGATTTGATTTAGAGTTTGTACCCCCATGTTAAGGTCACCAATGATGTTCTCCTCCGGATGATATGACAATGTTCGAGGAGTAATATTAGCAGGTACCACCACATCAGTTGGAAGATTCTTGACATTTTCTTCCCCAACCACTTCATTAGATTCAGACGTTGGCTGCACCAAAGATTTAGTTACATCATTGTGATCCTCACCATCATCATCAAAGGATGGTGTAGCTAGTGTATCTTTAGAAGAGTCATCAACACTGGTGCTGGGTCATCAGTGAAAAGTGTAACTTTTTGTGATGTGGTTTCTTCACTAATTCCTTCACCCAAATGTTATTGAAATAACAAACTGGCAGCTTCATCAGATATTTCCTCTTCAGGAAATGAGAAACAACTCCACAGGCTGTCATAATCAAACATCCACGAATCGCCCGTCCATTGAGTTGGAGTAGCATAACGTTGACAGTCAGCGTGTTGCACTTGCATAATTCGGTTAATGCTAGGTAAGAATACTAGTCGTAATGGACTAGCATAACCGACAAAGAATCCCTCCACATACTTAGCACCAAATTTACCATCTGGATCAAGAACGGCACATTGTTATCTAAACAGTTCAAGCCACTTCAATTTCAGTTTTCATCGATTAAGCAGCTCGAAACAAGTTTTGTCGTACTTCTTTACCGTTAGAACGTGGTTGAGTGTAAAAAAAGCCGAGGCAACCGCTTCTGGTAGTTTTGAGTCAACCAACATAGCCCTTGCCGTGTCAATCAATGCCTTATTCTTTTCATTCAGCGACCCCATTCTATTGTGGAGTATAGGGTGCACCGCATTCATGAAGAATTCTACGCGCATAACAGTATTGAACCATTCATATATTCCTGAATTCGGTACCATTGTCGCTTCTGATTCTCTTGATTGGCATATTATATAATGTCTCGAGTTTCTTGAATAGAATCATTAAGTTGTCGAAGGTCTCATCTTTCGGCCCAAGAAACATCACCCACGAGAAGCTTTTGTAATCATCAGTAACCATGATAGAGTTTGCCGATGATACTTTTGACATTCACGGGTCCGAATAAATCCATGTGGAGCCTCTCGAAAGTAAGCTGATTGAGTTGAGTGTCTTCATCGTGTGAGACTTTTTATTTTGTTTTCCCATCTTACAAATCAAACAATCGATACTCAAGTGAAACCCTTTGACGTTCACTCCTTCAACAAGTTGGTTGTGAACTAGATAGTTCATCTTACGAATGTTATTGTGACCATCCGTTGATGCCGTAACACGGATTCCTTTTTAATGCCTTGGTGACAAACACTGAACGGTGCCCTGAATAGTTGATGCCACACCCATATATAGAACATATAGATCGTTCTCCCATGGTGCCTTCATCAGTACCTATTTGTCTGGTATCTTGAATCCTGGCTTCAAAATCAAACATTCTTGACCGGTAAAGTGAGTGGAAAAGCCTTTGTCACGGATTTGTGAAATACTTAACAAGTTCTCCAACTCAGTGATGTAGTTCACCTTGTCAAACATCACCTTCCCAATTGACAAAGTTCGCTCACCTACTGTCTGACCATCTTGGTTTCCCGCAAACCCCACATAACATCCCCGAGTTGATTTGACATCCTTCAGTAAATGGAGAGTTCCCGTCATGTGTCGAGAGGCCCTTCTACCCATAATCCAACATGAGTCTTTGGATCTTTGAAGCCCCTACAAAAGTTATGTGGTTAGTGAAACTTGGAAACCCAAGCCTTCTTGGTTTGGGTTGTTTCATTTTTCCATATAAAAAGTCTTCAAAGTTATCATACTCAAAATCAGTCAACGACTCAACTGATGAGCATGAACTAGACGAACTAGATTTGGAAGACTTTAATTTTTTGCTCAATGGATGATTTCACTGTTTCATATTTTGTTTTACCCTTTACCACCCAGCTCTGCCCAGCAGAACCTAATTTCTTATAAAAACTATCATTAACTTTCTTCATCTCTGAAGACTCACCAACCTCAAAATTAATTTTGATTGGTTCTATCTACACATCCCGTCTTAAAATTTATTTGTATGGAGATGTGGGATTCACATATTAAGGACTCACATATGGTTTCTTGTTTACCAGAGGCCTTTTCTCTTGGGGACAAGAGAATCGTTTTGAGCATGAGTAGAACAAATTTCCTTCCTCATTACAACAAAAAGATTTTCTCTGATCAACAAACTTGTTAACTAGAAGGACATGATTCTCTTCCCGGTCTCTCTCAGCCTTAAGTCTATAAAACTCATCACTAGATTGTTTTCTAAAGATGGCCTCTTTCTCTTCCTCTGAGTTCTCACCTTTAAGAAAAACAACCTTTTGAAAACCATTTTCCGGTTTTACAGACTCTTTGTTAAATCCAGTGGATTTAACCTCCTTGTACCAATACTTTGTCTTTTGTGGTAAAAACTAGTTTTAGCAAATTTAAACTTTTTATTACTAGTTTTATCACTTGATTGAGTTTCTGATTTTGCTTCAGAAAGCACATGCTCTGCAGCTTGCTTACCCACCTCGCTCTCACACTCAGAGCTGTGGGAGGACTTAACAGCTTACCCTTCACACGAAAGAGATGATGAAATATCATTGTGTGGTGAACCGTTCACCACATTCATCGCCTTGAAGAACCCTTCCGATTCTTTTGGAACATAAGAGCTCCAGATAGGAGGCGGTACAGAATGATATTTCGGATCATCCTTTCTGAACCTTAAAATATCAACAGATGGTTTTGGGACAATATGATCAAGGACATGTGATGAGGTGGAATAACTTTTTAGTTTAGTTTCAACCCTTTAAGTTTCAATTTTAATCAGTGGAAGTTCTCTTTTAAGTTCCGCTTTCTCATCCATATGCCTATTAATGGCACTCTGTTTTAAGCATAGAAATTGTTTTCTCATCTTTAAGATTTTCATCGACAAGTTTTTCTCACACGTTTGAATGTTTGAAGCTTGTCATATGCTTCCTTGATACTTTGATAATAATGAAACATATTATTGTAGTCGGTTTTTAATGAGTTAATAACAAACTCTTTTTCATCACACGACTCACAAATATGTTTTACCTCTTGAGTAGAAGATGTTACCTGCCTGGCCATATAATCATGATGAGTGGGCTCTTCTTCAACATCTTCATTTCTCATTTCATCAACTGCCACTGGAACACCTTCAGCTGGCGCAGTTGCATCACTCATTTCCTCAATCTTTACTGCCGCTGGAATTTCATCAGCTGCCACAGTCTCATCTTTTCATCAACTCCAAGATCAATTTTTCCATGAGGCACTTCCTCTCCATTAAACCAACCTACAAACTCTCATAAACATTAGGTGGCAAAAATGATTGGAAAAATTCATTTGAAATTGGATCAAAACACTTAGGAAATTCTGTCTCCTCAATATCACTTAACATTTCCTCAGTGATGTCCTCCACTTGACCATCACACATTCCATCACACTTAGTCTTTTCACCATCATCTGCTTTGATCTCAACCTGTACAACAGCATCTTCTACATTATCTTCAACATCTTCCACTGCTTCACCTGCATTCACAAAATTTACATGTTCATAAGCTAGTTGATCCTCACCAAGTACCTCAGCTACATTTTCCCTGTGAACGTTAGAGTTCCAGTTAAACCCTTTATCCAGTTGTGTGTGACAAGCTTTTGATGAAGAGGTCTAGGGTGTTTTTGACGATTTAGCTGGTGGAGGAGAGCTGCTGATAAATGGCCAGTCTATTGTGGTCCCTACCAAAATGATTAGGGCTATTGTCACCAACCTCTTGGTTAGTGCATTCCCTCAAGAAAGATTGGAATCTTCTCAATCTCCTAATAAATATGCTAAGTATGGAATTCGAGCAAACAAGACGCTTCGAGCAAGCCTAGTACATATTCAAGCAAGGTATCTTACATAGAGCAAGGTTATCTTCTGGAATTCTTCTAAGTGTTTAGTTCGAGCAAACTACACTTCATCAAGCAAGGGTTTTCTTTAGTCGAGCAAGGTTTGTTTCAGAGAAAACCCTTGACTTAGCCAAGATTAAACCAAGTAAATTGGTGGGTCGAGCAAGGTTTCAATAATGATGATCTCAAGCACACTTGCAGAAGTTAATGAATTATTATAAGGACTTTTAGAAACAAGGTTCAACCTCGAGCAAGCTACGGTATCCAAGCACACTTGAGTTTAGTAGAATATGTCTTTAACAAGAGGTTGAGGAGATCAAGAAGAGCAAGTTTGATCGTAGGATATTCTCAAGCAAAGTTTGATTTTATCATGAAGTAAAAGCTTGCTCGGAGAACTGTACTAGCACACTTATGGATTACAAGGTCTTCTCGATAAAGACAAAAGCTTACTCAAAGACCTATCTGACACTTGTAATATATTTGAATACGTTTGAATATGTTTTTACAATCATTAAGGTTTCTAGAAGGTCTCAGGTGTGGCTATTTAAGGAAATACTAGGCCATATTTATGAAAACGGCTGATTACACTCTTTCCAAGCAAACAAAATATTTCGTATGAAAAGAAGCCGCACCTGACATTCCACCTAGAAACCCTAAAGTTATTCCCTTTGTAATATTGATTAATATCAATGGAATCTTGTGTGTTTGTTAGCTTTGTGTTATTATAGCAACATTTTGATTACTATTGATTCCGCCTTTAGTAATCATTGGATCTTTACATTAGCTATTTTGTAATCCGTCTTGTCAACATTAATTTGTGGGTTATAAGGTTGATAGTGAGAATATCGATCCTGACAGTTATTATGTGCAGGTTGTAAAGATGGGACCTTTTTCAGTTCCCAAGCATCGTTAGAATCAGATTGTGAGTATGATTTAATGAGTGTTAACGGGAGTATGATCAAATTCAAAAGTTTATTTATATATATGTTTAATTTTATTTATTTTGTATCAATTTCACACAATAGATAATATACCGCATCCCCCAAAATTTAAATCGAGGAGGATGGCGAACATGCTTATGAGCATTTTTCATTATGTAATGTTGTTGAATAGGTGGATGTGAATGACTATTCCTAAATATCATGCTTTAAAGGAAGCTAAAAAGATGGATGAGGACGATGATATGTATTTCACTAAAAACCGCTACAGAACGTTTGATTGATAAGTGACATCTCATTGGTCTCTTTCTTATACTGCATGTTTTATTAATTTCTACAATTATATTTTCACATATCAACCTGTATGTTGATAATTGATAGCGTGGGCAAGTACAAAAGCCTGATCATTTGCAATGTATGCATATCAAGTGTTATGATAATCGATGCAATACATTTTTGGTTGGACTTGCTTATATTACTTATAGGAGTTTGTTTGGATTATGAGATTATAAGGTAATTAATTTATGCCTATGACTTTTCCATTCTATCAGTTCATCGAAGCCATGAACGCGATTTAGTAGGTATTATCAATTTCTATTTCATCAATATTATCAACCGGTTTGCCTTGAATGTTATTTTTATGTTTTGTTTTGTCAATTTGCAATGTGTGGTTCAATAATTAGATCATGTGTTGTGTTAATAATCCATATTCCATATTAATGATTTTTAAGGTTAACAATTAACTTGCTCATCATTTTCTAAAGTTGCAACAGTTGACTAGAGTAATGATGACTTTTTCAATGGATGATATATCTGGTTGCGGTGGAAGACGATAAAGCTTTAAGTTGTCATAAAAGTGTAGTTCAATTCCATAAGGCCTATGAAGATTAATCTTATCTGTACATAGATATTGAGTAATTTTTTTTTGTCTGACAGATTTCAGTTATAAAACTTAACTTCATGGATAGTCTTTTCCGGTTATGTTTGGGTGATGAGTTATTGGACTGGGTCTTAGGGAAATAAGTAAGTATTTATGATTTTCTCAAACTCTTATGTAAACGAATTGAACGTTCAGTGAACAGTTTGTGAAGTGTTTGGCAAGAAATTCGTTTGTTTAATAATCGAAAAGAACTTGCCTGCAAATTTCTTATTAGGTTCGTGTCATGTCAGCCAGAAATGTTAAAAAAAACTTAACAGCGACCTTCATAATACGCAGGAATAAAACTAGTATATATATATATATATATATATATATATATATATAGGGTGAGGTTAGAATAAGAAGTGAGTTATTTGTAAGAAGTGTGAAAAGTAATCTTGGTCGTTGGATTTGATCATCCGATGGTGGATATTGTTAGTGTGTTTTATTTTTTTAAGGGTAAAAATCAATTCTTACACTTCTAAAGATAGTTTTACTTCTTATTTTAACCTTACTCTATATGTATATATATATATATGTGTGTGTGTTTGTGTGTGTGTGTTTAAGTTCATGAGAGAAATCAAGTTATTGCGAGAAGTGATTCCAACCAATCAAAATTTTCCTTTTAATATTGTAATTTATTTTATTAGAAGGGTATAAGAGTAATTTGGATTAATAGACTAATTAAGTAACTTCACTATTTTAGGTATCTAGTTTTAATTAATTATCTCTTTCAAATTTAAAAATCACAATTTTAAATTCAAAAGGGAATGGAAATGCAAGTATATTGATGAGTCTATTACTACGCACCAAAATATTGTAATGATACATTAAACATTTATATTTTTTAACTCATTGTCTATACTTATATATCACAAACAAAATATTGTATGTCATTAATACGCATCAATTACGTATACTACATAAACAATAATTATCTTTTTCATTTCTACACAACAATTTATGTATCTTACACAAATTGTTATATCATAAACAACGCACATGTAGAAGCCTACATACAAAAAAAATCCTACATATAAATACTAAATGTGTAGGCTTTGTTCAAATTGTGTATGTTTTAATATCCAATCTCGTTCTTTATAATTCAAATCCTACACAATATCATATACTTACACAAAATTATTTGATAAAAGCTATTCACACATATTGTCAAAATAAGCCCTACACTTGAAATTACAAATAAGAAACAAAATAAAAAAATGTTATCTTATTTTATTCAACACATGCAATATAGTTTTTCCCTACACAATAAAATAATTGTTCCTACGTTACAATGTAAAACCCAATATACAAAATTAAAAACTAATGTGACGTACATTTTCTTTCTTTCTTCTCTCTAATAATTGTTTTAGAATATTTAATATTGATTGATCATGCATACCACATGATGTAATTAATACATGCAAGTTTCATTTTAGGCTTCTAAATAATAAAATACCAAAATACCCTTTTGCAGTATTGCAAAAATCCCGACTAGTCACCTATTAATACCCTATTATTCGCTAGTCCCCACTTCACTGATTAATTTTAGGCTAGTCGGCAAATTAATCGGTCAATGGTCTAAATAATAAAATACCAATATACCCTTTTGCAGTATTGCAAAAATCCCGACTAGTCACCGATTAATCCCCTATTAATCGCTAGTCCCCACTTCACTGATTAATTTTAGGCTAGTCGGCAAATTAATCAGTCAATGGTAAAATCCGGCCAAAATCGGTAGTTTCTGGTCAAATCAGGCCAAATTGGTGGCTTCCGGCAAGATTTCGACCAAAAACAACAGTTTTTGGTGAGATTCCGACCAAAATCGGCCGTTTTTCGGGAGAACTCCGGTTTCAAGCGAGATTCCAACCAAAATATGTTTTTGTATATATAAAACTGAAAACTATATATAAAAATGTGTGCATGTATATATGAAACTAAAAATTATACATTAAAGTCCGATCCGATTAATCCCGATTAATCTCGACAAATCCCGATTAGTCGCTAGTCCCCACCCCACCGCCCGATTAACGACTAGCGATTTTAACAACACTGCCCTTTTGGCATTAAATACATTAAAAAAGGAATGTCAATATTACTAGATCACCATTTTGAATGTAGTCCATTTATCAAACATAATCAGGGGTTGTAAATGACTTCTCGCACTTCACGTAATAAAATGACTTCTCTCCTAAACTATCCCCATATGAAAAAACTTAAGTTCATGCGAGAAGTCATCTTAGTGCGAGAAATCATTTAATCCAATCACAAAATTTCTTCTCTTTAAATCTTTTAATTAAATGAAAAGGAATAATGGCAAAGATTAAGTTAGTTTAGTTTGTTAAGTATAATTTTTTTTTATTTGAAGTTTTAATTTATTCTTTATTAGTGTATTTATTTGTTATTTGAATTTAAAAAACATGACAACACATTAAACAAAATTGCATAACAGTAAACTTTATATGATCACGTTTTATTTCTTTTTAAAATGGTATTTTTAATTAAAATTTTGTAACAACAAAGGGTGTCTTGTTTTTTTTTTCTTTTGTTATGCAATTGATTTTTCCCTATATTAAAAGTATGTTTACACATTCAACAATTTCACATCTAAAAATTACAAAATAATAATAATAATAATAATAATAATAATAATAATAATAAAAACATTAATACATATTTAACTACACAAAGAGGCACCACATTAAAATTTTTATAGTTCCAATTTTATTTTTTTATTAGTTAATTTATTTGCTATTCAAGTTTATCTAATAACCTACACAGACATATTAACAACCTACATATATATTCATATTAACCGACACATACTATACTAATAATATGCATTTAAGAAATGCTATAAGCACATATCGTAATACTACATACACTTAATATAATATATACTACATAACCGTACATACACATAACATATTACAAAATTCATAATTTGCAGATAAGCCCTACATAGTCTACACATAACATAATATATACTCAAATTAACACCTACGCCTACACACCTACACATTGTTAGTTCATTTTATTTTCATGTACACATAACTCATATACGCCTACACATATTTCATATTCTCCTACACAGATTGCCAGTTATTTTACTTTCACCAACACCTAACTAATCTTCACCTACACGTAATACTGTGTCTGTTTTACAATGTGCAGGCTTTTGTGTTAATTGTGTGGGATTATGTTTGTTTTGAAATTGTTAGAGCATTATGTCTAATGCTAGGTCTTGCAATGATATACGAGACGAACTGTTAAATATTGTATTGATAAGGAGCTAAATGTCAATATTAGAAAGCTGTTAAGGGACGTATAAGTCTAAGTAACGTATAAAACTTATACATAGCCTATAAGTCTTATACGCCAATAGACTTATTCGGCTCATAGGGTGAATGTATAAATAGGATTTAATTGTCATATTTTGTAATAGTTTGTGAAATTCAGATCAGAGAGATCATTAATAGTACTTTGACAAATGGCAAAACTCGTCCTTTATGTTTTTACGTTTTTTCAATGGTTGTCCTTTAGCAAACTTAATGATAAAAAACATCCTTTATGTTCAAAAAACCTTGCACGATTCGTCCTTTTCACTAACGAGGGTTAGTTTTTCTCGTTAAATCCAGTCATGTGCACCTCATGTGAGGGCAATTTAGTCTTTTTACCCCCTCAGGGGTTATTTGTGTAATTAACTTAAACTTTTGGTCTAAAACTATAATGATTTATATGTCTCTCTCTCTCTCTCTCTCTCTCTCTCTCTCTCTCTCTCTCTCTTTAAACCTCCACCGGAGACCCACCACTACCACACCAAATCGACCACCAAACCCATCGTCTCCTCCAACCTCTACGCAATAGCAAACCCATCTTCAACTCAATAGCAAAATAAATTCAACTCAACCCCACACCCATCGTCTCCTCCAACCTCTACGCAACCACCATCTCCAACATCCATCGGCGCTACCGTCTTCAACCTCCATCGCAGCCGGAAACGTAACCCCCAACGATTCAAGTTTAGATCTGTTCGACATTGATGACATGAAGACCCGAATAGATGGAATGGAGCTGATAAGGTTGACTCAAAAGTATCTATGGTTTTCAAGTTTGAAATCGAGCATCGATCGATTGTGATTTTCCACTAAATGGTCACCATTATTCCTCTCTGTTGTTACCATTGTTAAAGACAAGGTTGGTTGGTTGCGACTGATGATGGTGGGTTGGTGTCTGATGGTGGTGGGTTGGTGTTGGTGGTGAAGGATTATAGAGAAATTGTGTATTTGAGACGATTAAGTAGATGTAATCGTACGCTGGCGGCGGTGCGATAGTGGTGATCAAGAGGTGCGGGCGAGCGGTGGTGGTCAGCAACTGGTACCGGTGGTGGTGGTGGTTGCAAAGAGAATGAACACATGAGGTTTTGTTTTTGATAAAGAAGATGGTTATTTATTATTATTAAATAACATGGCTGAATTTACGAAACTACCCTCATGTGTAGGACATTTAACGAAAAAACTTTACTGGGTTAAGGCGAAAGGACAAAACGTGATAAGTTTATTAATCATAAAGGATGTTTTTTGACATAAGTTTCGCTAAAGGACGTCCACTGAAAAACCAAATAAACATAAAGGACGAGTTTTTTTCCATTTGGTCTTGTACTTTTAATGTTATATGAATATATTGATGATTACTAGAGTTAATATGTGGTCAATTCCTTTATTATATGATTCCGCCATATGATATAGTATAGTAAACATAACGTTATCAATCCTTATCATATCGTATCTACACGTTCATGATGACGTATTATGATCGGGCAACAGGTCTTTTAAGTGGTATCAGAGCTTTAGGCCCGTGTCTACTACTGGATTGAACAAATAAACTCATTTCAATTTGAAGATTTGAAGATTTGCAAAGTCAACGTTTATCAACATCACTTATTCTTCAATTACTCACTCGTTTATGGATCAAATTCAAATTAATTTTGGAATTATGTTCGCTTTTACCTAAGAATTGTGTCTGCAAGGGTTAATTCATCAATTCAATCAGATTCATCAAAGATCAGATCATGAAGTTTGAACAGTTTATGCAGCGTATAAGTGTGTCTGTTGCAATGAATATGTTGCTTTGCTCTGCATAAGTTTTCATATTCACCGTATAAGTTGTATCTACGCATAAGTTCTTTGGCCGCATAAGCGGGGTTGTTGATCAGTATAAGTCACCCGTATAAGTGGTTATCGTATAAGTTTGTTCTTCCGTA
The DNA here is from genome assembly GCF_021521415.1 of Bidens hawaiensis. Lineage (NCBI taxonomy): Eukaryota > Viridiplantae > Streptophyta > Magnoliopsida > Asterales > Asteraceae > Bidens > Bidens hawaiensis. Next base: position 74,767 of record NW_027506088.1, read on the forward strand.
TAAGTTAGTTACACGACGTATAAGTTGTGACTTATATGCTGCTACTACTACTTACACGCTATATAAACATATACGTTAATCAAACCTGTTTTCTTGATTTTCATGCAACGATGGAAGAATTGAATGCTTTTGTGACACGCCCATCGCCAATACTTCAGAATATCAATTTGAAAAATGAAATGGGAACGTCTACTAAGCCCCGCAAGCTGTTGAGGATGGAAGATTATCCTAGTTGGGCTGATAAGTTCGAGACCTATGTTCAAGCTGTGAATTATGAGGCATGGGAAGCGGTTGAGGTGGAATACATCATTCCTCAAAATGGGAATGGTACTAGTTATCAGTTATCCCAAATTCCTGAGGGTGATAAAGCAAGATTTCTTCGAAAGAAGAAAACGATGAATTTGTTTCAACAAACCATGAAGTTTGTGATTTTTCAACTACTACAACATAATGTGTAAGGCCCCGTTACCGGTGCCTCACTTTAACGTTGGATTTACTCATACACGCAGTTCATAATATCAGAGTTAATAAAAACATTCACGGAATATTGAACATTCAAACCATTAAATTACATAACCATCCTTTCTTGTCTTAATGGGCATTCAAATTATTTAAACATAAAACATTGTCTTTTAAAACATCATAACATAAAACTTCATTGAGATGCCAGTGTCTTCAAATCCATGCCATGTGCTTCCCCTCAAGCAAGTTGCCTCATTCTACTCACCTTCGTGCATACTAAAAGTCAGCTACGTTGAGTGAGTTCTAGTTAATCAGACGACATACAATAACATACTAGCATATGCACCCGGAGGTACATACCTTCATATATTCTTACACACTTACTTACATAGGTACTTTCATTCTTTCTTTCGTACTTACTTACATGCTTTCATTCATACATATACGTTTTAAAGTGCATTCCTCCCTATAACCTTCGCCGATACTATTAGGGTCGGTTCCCTACATTCGCCGATACTATTAGGGTTGGTTCCCTACATTCGCCGAAACTATTAGGGTCGGTTCCCTTCATTCGCCAACATTATTAGGGTCGGTTCCCTACATTCTTCCTACTATAACATACCTGTTATTTACATACTTTCCTTGACGATATGTTCAGTCTCCGAATAGCTTTACGTACCATCAACATTTCATACATACATACATACATCATACATATCAATCATACCTTTAACTAATACTTGACGGCACATGCAATATCCGAAGATCGTTCACGCACCGTCAAGCAATCGTCATACATAAATCATACAAGGAATACACTTACCACCTAAGGTAAGTGTATTGACTATCACATCGAGTATGCACACAGCCCCGAAAACATAACAAGGAAGTGGGGCTAGAAACTCACCTCAATGCGGTTGCGTTCACCGTTTACGGTTATTCCCTTCTTGAGCTGTGCACGACTAACTGTATAATATTTATACGTATCAATAAACTATTACTACACATATCGTCTTTCTAGTTTAATTATTACCCTCAACAAACGAGGGTCCGGGGGCAGCGCCCCTGGCAGCGGGGTTCTAGGGGCGGCAGCCCCTAGCGGGGTCCAAGGGGCAGAGTCCCTGGCTAGGGTCCAAGGGGTAGTCCCCTACCTGAACGTGGTTACGTTCACTGTTAATAGTTTTTCCCTTCTTTAGCTGTGCACGACTAACTGTATAAAAATTTCACGTATTAATTATCCATCGCTACCCATATCGTATTTCTAGTTTAGTTATAACCCTCAACAAACGGGGGTCCGGGGCAGCGCCCCTGGCAGCGGGGTCCAAGGGGCATAGCCCCTGGCTGGGGTTAATCTACCTGGTCAGCTTGGAAAAATTTTATTTTTCATTAACTGTCTTAACACATTTTCATTAGGATTTTGAATCATTAAATAATTTGCTACTTAAAGTCCAAGGGCTTCTTTGTAATTAAATCATTCTTTTCTAAGTCCATGGACTGTTATTGTCATTCCGTTAAACTTCTAATTCGTTACTGGTTCATAACGAATTGGCTTATCTTAGCGAACTGGTTCCTATAACGAATTGAACCCTTTAACGAACTGGACTCCTTAACGAATCAGTCCACATAGCGAACCGGTCCAAGGAGTGAATTGGACTTTCTAATTCATTATTTCTTTTAACGAACTAACTATCACGAATCAATGGTAATTTGTTACCGTAACGATTCCGGCAAAATCAGGTATACCCTAACCGGTATATACTATTTATGTGTTATTTAATAATGAATATATGAATTATAATGCGTTTATACGAGTATGTATGATTCACAGTACGGATTATACTCGATTATACAGTTAATCGTATTGGAAATACGACTAACTAATTAACGGTTATTGAAACCCGAACGAATCAAGGATTACATTATAGACGAGATATATGATATTTAGTGATGTTTACGACGTATTAAAGCTTCGGGATAAGTGAATTAAAGCACAGAAAAAGAATTTTCGATTTAATGGTACGTCGGTACGTTAAACGAAACCTTTAATACCAAACCGAGCAAGAGACGATCGATCAAGCCGAAAAAGATGCGCAATTATTAATAATATGATGTTTTAAGTTAATAAAAGTCATGGATTAAGTTTTTTAAAGTTTTTAAATTGGTTTTATATAAATTTCATTTTTAAGCCGAAAACGACCGTTTTAGCCTCGTTTTAAGTTAAATTAAACATTTAACCGAAAAACAAACTGAACCAGATTATCCAAAACATTATCCGGATTTCCAAAATCTAAATGAGTTGCTAGAAATGGAAAGGTGGGTCCCACCCCACCTCCCCTCCCTTGTTCCGATCGGCTTGGGGTATAAACCCCTTGCCTTTGTTATTTTTTTTTTTAAACAAGCATTCAACATTCTTCTTCTTCTCTCCACATTATGGACTAAAAACCTAGATTTGTAGCAAGAAAAGCAAGGTAAAGATCGAGTTATTTACGTTTCCATCTTCTTTTCTTGAGTTTATTTGCAAGAAAATGAGGTTTCAAGTAAAAAAGGGTGAAAACCCGAGATGAAAACCGATTCTTGCATGATCAAGTGATGTATACGGGTTATACAAGGGATCTTGGTCCAAGAAAAGAGTTAAACGAACCAAAAACGAATTTTTACGGTTTAAATCTTTGTTTTTAAGTCATAACCGAACCCATGAAAGAAATGGCTTGATTGTGGGTGTAACTTGCTTGGTGTGGTGTTATTGTGCTTGTAGGTGTTGTATCTAGTTGTTAACAAAGGCTAAAAAGCAAGATCCTTGCGATTTGAAGCTAAGAACACAAGGTAGTTCGGTTTTTATATGGTGTATGTGTTTTGGGACCGATTGTGGTACATTTAGAGTTAGGCTACGAAATTTCACAGAGATGATCTACACATGAAAATATGAGATCTGTGAAAATTTGGTAATTTTTGGACAAAGGATGAATATTTGGTGAATTTAATGCTCGGTTTTGGCTAAAAATGGTGAAAAATATTTAAATATCATGATAAATTCTGGAAAATTCCATATAAGCATTTTATAACATGTAAAAGTCACACACAAAATTTCAGGTCAGTTGGAGAAGTCTAAGTAGGCTTTTCGGTTAAACGAGTTCTAGGGTTTTCTAGCTCGGTTTTAGTGAAAATGGCATGTAAAAAGAGATTTTGGTTCTGGAAAATTACAGGGGACCATGTGGATGGCAGGGGTCATCCAAGAAAAATTTGGGATTTTTCTAAGGTCGTTTAGTATTTACGACATATTTAGTGTTTAAATGGTGTTTAAAAATAGATAAATAAATTTTAAATATAAAAATTAATTCTGGAAATATTTTTATAAAATTCCCCACTGTCAAAAAGTGGTTTGTCCAAAATTTCAAGATCCGAGATTAAACGGATAATTATTTGTGCTAAAAAGAAAATAAAAACAAACTTTTAAAGTTTAAAACGCGTAAACCGGTAAAGTTCGCCTAAACGAGCTGACTGGTGTATAAAAACCCTAAAAATGAACTGTTTTCATATAACTGAGTTAAACAGGTAAAAATAAATCATCCGAACATAATTCGGATGATTTGAGTAATTTTATCCGATTTAACAGTTTCCGGTACACTAAAGACGGAAACGGGTCCCGCGGCCAATCGGGGCGTCTAAGCCGAGCTCTAATTTCACAACTTTAATTAAATTATCAGTCAACAACTATTTTCGGGTCGTGTGTGACCAAACTCATTTTTGGAACGTAAAAACGGATAACCGTGCTAGGCACGCAAAACGGGAAACGAACTAATAGTAATTTTAACTATTGAACTCTAAATGATTTCACAATCTGAGTCCGGAGAAGTGTTTCTGGGTTAACATTGCCCCCGGAACGGATACAGTACTGGGTTAACAGTGTCCCCAGATGTACCGGTTAACACGGTTAAAGTTATATTAATAGTGATTGTATAGTAACGAACTTAGGGATCGTATTACAGATCCGGATTAGTAGCTGCGTACTGTGTTACCTACTTGCTTGCGAAAGGTGAGTTTCACGAGCCCCTTTTTCTGAATTGTTTTTAAATATTTTCTCGTGGCGGGAAGCATGTTACTATTAAAATGTTTAAGTACATACTGAACGCATGGATTTGCGTGTATTTATATATATCTTATTGTACGGGAATCGTACGGAAATGTACTAAGATGGTAATTGTCTGGGTTGCTAACATTGTAAGGCCCCGTAACACGAGTGATTAGCTAAAAGCTGGTAGAGTGTGAATAGTACTATTGGTCTGACAAACCCAACTGGTCCGGCATGGATTTGCTGATGTTTCCCAGCCAGTTGCATATGTCTATTTTGTTGTTATTTATTTTTGCTATGTAATGTTAGGCATAGCGGTTTGGGACAGGTTCGTGGGCGGAGTATGCCACGAGGTTGTATGTGGATAGTCAGAGGTTTCACTTGTGGGCTCAGCATAATTACATCGCTAATATATGATATTTGTAATGATTTGTCACTGTTTATTTAAATTAGTGAAACTCACCAACTATTCGTAGTTGACCCGTTTTCTTTACATGCTTTCTAGATACCCCCAAACTGGATTAATTGCTACATGCCTGACGATGCGTGTTTTTTTGTGGAAGCTTAATGATCTTTTTTGTATTACATATGTTAATGTAATGTTGGTAAAACTTATGTGCTAACGCCTAGACGGTAACTAAACTCGGAACAATGTAATATGGTGTAAATTAATGTAGTGGTGTTTTCTTTATAAGCAATGCTGTTGATATCAGACGTGTCTGTTGCATCCCGTTTACGTTTCCGCTGCGGTTACGGGGTGTTACAGAACTTGGTATCAGAGCCATTGGTTATAAAGAATTTGGATGTTTTTAAAAGATACCTAAAATATAACCAGTAGCTCAAGTATTATAGGATCTGAATATCAACTAATAATTTATAGTGACGAGATCTGGATGAACTTGGATGGGCAAGTGAGTTATTATGGTCCGGAACATTATAACAGACTTGTCCGCACGAGGGAATTCAGGGGAAGTCATGGGGAACATTAATAGGTAAAATTGGCAACATACGTGTAAGTATATGATAATATTTTTATGTGACAAAGTTGTATAAGTATGTGTATATTAATTATGATTTACATTATGGAAGGAACTATATGTTTGCTAACTTGTGTACAGGTAAGGATGTCGAGATCACAAAGTCTGTCAGTGGAGGAGGACCCGGAGGAGATCAGTTCCGGGAACTCTAGGAGCTTACCCCTAGTATCCAGCACTGAGCCTAGTGAGACTAGCCGTAGGAGTGCTAGCCTGTCCTCCCCTACTAGGGTTGCCAGATCCCCCACCCCACCCGCACCACAGGCCACCCCTACCCCTCCCAGACCCGGATCCCGCCTCACGGCGCGGATCAGTGTCCCCTATGTCCCACTTACCTCTACCCCACCCAGACCTACTTTCCACAGGGCGAGTCCTCCCGCCCCCAGCCCGAGCCTGTGCCTCCACCCGTGTGGGGTACCCCTAGGCTGGAGAGGGATGAGCGTCCCTCCTCCGAGGCTGCATGGCTCCGAGTGCTCACCGAGCAGGTGGTTGAGCACACCATCGCCTTGACGGTGGGGATCCAGAGGAGGAGACACTTGGCGGACTGCGTACTGGACAGCCAGTATGCGATTGCCCAGCTGAGGAGGGAGGGCGCATACTCCCAGTGGATGATTGACCGGATAGAGACACGGATCCGGGGTGTGCTGGCGGTGTTGGTGACGATGGTGGCAGTGTTGGTGTGGTTGGTATACCACCATGCTTAGTTGTGTTAGGGTGGTAGTAGTCAGGGTCCGCTTTTTGATACTCTGTGTAAGAAGTTAGTGGCAATGCTAACATAGAGTGAATCTTGGGTAGTTATAGTACAGCCACTAGCCCATAGGGGGTCTCTTTTGGGGATGACATTGTAGATACTTTTGGTGTATCATTCAAGCACTGACCCATAGCGGGTTATGTCGAAATGATGCCGATGTATGACCGATGTATAAAAACTTAATCAATGGGATGATGGTAGGAATGTAATGTGTACTGATATTTATGTAATATGTACTGATGTTTATTAATGAATGGAATGTGTGTTGTGTATCGAGATTGGAATTTGTATTAATTATATGTATTTTTCTTAATGTTGTGTAGAATGGCACCAAAACGGTCAGCTCGAATGTCAGAAGTGGATGTGGACCGTCTGATTGCTCGACAGTTGGAGGCGGCGATACCGGATATAGTATCGCGCATCGCCGCCAGTATTAACAATACGACCAATCCAGACCCTGCGAGCAATCAAACGACCACCAATAATGATGGGGAACAAAATGTTAACCCTCCACCGAACGGTAACCCGATTCTGAGTAATGACGCACCGCCTAGGGTGGTCGTTACAGACAGTAATGGCCCTATACCCAGTGTAGAAACGAACCGCACTGAACTGTGACATTCATGACAAAACGAGGTACACTATATTCATTACGTAACAAGTAAACGATAAATCGGTTAATTCGTAGTGCTTAAACGAGTAACCGACCGATACTAATTATGACCCGTATACATACTGAGGGGTCATATACGAGTTATATATATGTTATAGAGGCTAACATATTGATATTTAGGCCCCAGTACGTTTAAAACTCTTTAAACGAAAAAGGTTTCGTTTATTGATACGCTATAAGCTTATACGCAATCGTTAATATCAAAACAAGCATTGTAGCATCCGTTAAGCCGAAAAAGATTTATAAAACACTTATATGACATGTTCTAAGCAATCCGTGAAAATATTTTGGAATTTTACAACGAGTCAGTACGTTTTTCTTATTTTACAAAAATAAGCTGAAAAACACTCGTTTTTGCGCTATTTTTCGCACCCGAATTAATTTTCTTGCGAAAAACCGAACCCGAACTAAATTTGAAGTGGGCTTTTCATGTTTGGGCTTGTATGATGGGAGTAATGGGCCAAAACAGCCCATTAAGGGCCTTTACATAGTTCCGATCGGAACACCCACCAAACATCACATTCTTTTATATAACTTACATCCTAAGCTTTATCATTCATTACAACTCATAATATTTGAAGTCCAAGCAGCTCTAACTCCTGTTCTATCAACTCCCCTTCAAAACCCTAAGGTAAGGTCAAATTTTACGAAGATTTAACCAAGTTTGATTCATATAATTAACATATAAACATGTTTTAGTTAGTTTTAAACATGTTTAACCATCCAAAAATCCTAAAAATCAAGTAAAACCATGTTTTGATAATAAACATGTTTACAAACCAGGAACATATACTTTTTTAGTCAAAAACACGGATTAGAACATGAATACAACGTTTTTACGGTTAGAAAGTTCGGTTTGAACCCAAAACCGAAACCCTAATTATCAAGGCTGTTACATGGATGATTTATGCTTGGTTTGATGTTATATGATATGTAGATATACTGAGTTTGCAACCCGAGACCCGGTAAGTCGTTTAAGCTAGCAAAATTCATCGAAAACCGACAAGGTAAACCCGTAACACTCGTTTAGGGGCTGTTTAGTATTAGGTTGTGACGTACTTGTTGTTAGCTTGTGAAAACTTGCAGGGACATTAGGGATCATATAAATGAGTCCCTGTTCAAATTTGGTAATTTTTCGATAAACGGAGAATATTTGGTGAATTTATTTCCGTTTATGAGCGTTTATTTGGGAAAAATAGCTAAACATATTGAAAAATTATGAAACTTGGTCTTGGAGTTTAATATGTGATGGTAAGATCACTGGTAAAGTTTGGGAATCATTTGAAATGCCTAAGTATGGTTTGTGTGATCATGGTTTAACCGAATTTTAACAGCCGAAAAACGCACAAAAAGGCATTTTGTCAAAAGAGTTATGTTCTGGAAATTTTGCAGGGACTATGTAATAACATTGAGGCCATTGGTAAAAATTATCAGATTTTTCGGAGGTCGTTTGATATAAACGGGCCATTTATTACACGATTATAACCTATTAAATGAATTTTTATAAATAAATAATTAATCATAAAATTTCTGAAAATATTTTTATAAAATTCTCCATGTCTTAATGTATTTTTACAAAAATATACATAATTTATATATAAGTACATATTTAGTTATGATTAATCAAAGATTTAAATTATAATTGTTTTAACGAAACCGGCAGTTTTGTGTTTAACGGACTGACTGGTATGACAAAATGTCAAAAGTGGTCAAATTTTATATTTTTGAATGATATTGATAAAAACGAACTTTTTATGAGAATTCCGGACAATTCGGGTGGATTGTGCGCGTTTTGTATAATCAAACCCGTGTGAAAACGGAAACGAACCCTGCGATCAAACCAGACACCGAAACCTTAAAATTCTTTCATAAATCAAATCATTTTATCAATCAATATATTTTACTTAAGTTTATGTGATCTTACCTAATCCCGAAACGTATAAACGATCAACTGAGCTAGGCTCGGGAAACGGTGAAACTAAGCCAAATCCAGTTTTAAACATTTCATAGTATACAACGTCACAATCTAAGACTATGGTCATGTTCTGGGGCTAACAGCTATACCCAGATTATCTATACAGCCCGATTTAGCTTGAACACTGTACTAGTAATAACGATACGATACCGTTTATAGGAATCAGGCTATAAACGAGGCATCTGACTTATTGATACGTGATTTCTGTGCGAACTACGATAAGGTGAGTTTCACGACCCCCACTTTCTAAACTGTTTTACGAACTTTTGGGGTGAAAAACATGTTTACATAAACTGATATACTTGAAAACGTGTGATGATGTGGATTATCTAAGTACTAACACTTGACAAGTCCCCACAAACACAAGTGATTAACTTCGTGCCGGTGACGTGTGGATAGTACTATCGGTTTGACAAACCCAACTGACAGAGCCGGAGGGGTATGCCGGAACATATGTAAACCCAGTTGCACATTGTCATTATATTTTTACATACTGCTATGTGGTGTTAGACATAGTACATACTTGGGGCAAAGTGGCTGTTAAATGCCAACGGGAGTGCATAGGCAGTGGAGGCCATGTGTTTTAGCTCGTTTCGGTTTCACTTGTGGCTTAGTATAATACATCATACACTGACATATATACATACACACTGTAAACTTTACGAACTCGTGTACTGATTTCATTGATACTCGTGAAACTTGAAACTCACCAACTAGACGTAGTTGACCCGTTTTAACATGCTTTTCAGGTAAAGAAAAAGTGGAATGATTTGCTTACATGCTTGGTGTTAGAAGGAAAGTTGAATAGCTGTGAATAGACGCTGATATAATACTGAATAAGAAACTCGTAAACCGGTTATGTGTTTTTCACCTAGTTTGTAAACATAGTACCTACCAATGTAATATGATGTAATTTAGCTGTTGAATTTCTTTATAAACAATGTGGTTGATACCAGTGTTATCTGTTACATTCCCGTATTACGCTTCCGCAACTACCTAGTCGGGGTGTGACATGAACCGACTCCTTCAACAAAGGGATGTTCAATCAAAGATTTTATGTTGTGCAAGCCCCTAGAATTTAGCGGGTCTGAGGGACCAAATGGGTTGGTTAAGTGGATTGAGAAAATAGAGTCTGTTGTGAACATCAGCAACTGCCCTGAGGATTACGTTGTTAAGTATGCTACCTGCAGGTTCACGGACCATGCCTTGACATGGTGGAATACAGTAGTGCAAACTCGCGGTCAGGCAGCGACAAACCGCATGACCTGGGCAGAGCTCAAGGCCTTTGTACTGGAACATTTCTGCCCGAAAAACGAACTGCAGAAGTTAGCAAACGAATTGTGGAACCTGGAGATGCAGGGGGCAGACCACTTGGGTTATACGAACCGATTTAATGAATTGTCGCGATTGGTGCCATGGTTGGTCACCCCAGAGTCAAAGAGGGTTGAGCGTTATATATGGGGACTAACTCCAGTAGTAAGGAGTATAGTCAACTCTGGGGGACACAAGACGTTTGAGGGTGCGGTGACGCAAGCTGGTATCATCACATACGATTTCGTGAGGAGTGGGTCACTGAAGGTGGCAGGAGAGTCTGCTGGGGGAAAGCGGGGTACGTATGACAATAGGATCCAGGAGAAGCAGCAAAATAAACGTGCTCGGCCCGCTGCCCAGAACTACGCCATGACTAGTTCAGGCGGTAGGCAGGAATCGCAGAAAGGGACGTTCCCTAAGTGTGGGAAATGCGGTTACCAGCATGGTGGCGAGTGCAAGAGGGTAGTGTGCCACCGGTGTGGCAGGAATGGGCACTACGCACCGAATTGTAGGACAAACCTAAACAATCTGAACCGACAACCGCAACCTATCCGTGCGCAGCCACATAGGACCCAACCAGTCCGACAGCAAAACCCACAAGGAAACCAAATGATGACCACCAGCCGTGCTTGCTTTGAATGTGGCAGCACAGATCAATTCAAGAGATACTGTCCGAAACTGAACCAGGGAGGAAATGGGAGGCAAACCGTGGGTCAGGCATCGTCGTCCAATCCGGCGAGAGGCCGAGCGTTTGTGATTGGGGCGAACGAAGCACGCCAGGACCCCAGCGTAGTGACAGGTACATTCCTCGTCTCTGATCATTACGCTTCTGTATTATTTGATACGGGCGCCGATAGAAGTTTTGTCTCCGTTAAGTTCCTATCGATAGCAAACCTTCCGATTAGTGAAACCATAGAACCTTATACCGTAGAAGTCGCTAACGGTAAAACCATGATAGTTAATCGGATAGTTCGGAATTGCCCTTTTATTCTGAACGATCAATCCTTCCTGATTGACTTATTACCGGTAGAATTAGGTAGTTTTGACGTGATAGTGGGAATGGATTGGTTAGCACGTAACAAAGTGGAAATAAACTGTGAAAAGAAAATCGTCAAGATCCGGGTGTCGGATGACGAAGAGGTGTTAGTGCAAGGAGAGAAGTCGGGCACAATGATACCATTTATATCCCACCTCAAGGTGTTAAAATATATACGCCAGGGATGCGTGGCGTATCTAGCGAGCTTGATGGCCACCGATTCTGAGGAGAAACGGGTGGATGATATCCCGGTGGTACGCGAATTTCCACAAGTTTTCCCAGAAGAATTTCCTGGATTACCGCCAACCCGACAGGTCGAATTCAGAATCGATTTAATACCTCAAGCTGGCCCTGTTGCTAAAGCACCCTACCGACTTGCACCGTCCGAGATGCAAGAATTATCCAATCAGTTGCAAGAATTGTTGGATAAAGGATTTATACGTCCTAGTCATTCCCCGTGGGGTGCACCTGTATTATTCGTGAAAAAGAAGGACGGGAGCCTTAGAATGTGCATTGATTACAGGGAGTTGAGCAAGTTAACAATTAAAAATAGGTACCATCTTCCCCGAATTGATGATCTGTTTGACCAGCTGCAAGGTGCGAACTATTTCTCAAAAATCGATCTTAGATCGGGATACCATCAGGTTAGAATTCAGGAAGAAGATATCCTAAAAACCGCATTCCGGACTCGCTACGGCCATTACGAGTTCTTAGTTATGCCTTTCGGGCTAACAAATGCGCCGGCAGTGTTCATGGACCTCATCAATCGAGTCTGTAAACCCTACCTCGACAAATTTGTCATCGTGTTTATTGACGATATTTTGATCTACTCGAAAAGTAAAGAAGAGCACGAGCAACACTTAAGAATAATTTTAGAACTTCTGAATCAGGAGAAGTTGTATGCAAAATTCTCCAAGTGTAACTTTTGGTTACAAGAAGTGCAATTCCTCGGTCACGTTGTAAACCATCAAGGAATACACGTTGATCCGAGTAAGGTTGAAGCAATTAAGAATTGGCAAGCGCCGAAATCGCCAAAGGAAATCCGCCAATTCTTAGGCTTAGCTGGATATTATCGTCGATTTATAGAGAACTTTTCCAGCATCGCCCAACCTTTAACTCTCCTGACTCAAAAGGATCGAAAGTATGAATGGGGAGAAGAGCAGGAAACGGCGTTTCAAACGTTAAAGCAAAAATTGTGCCAAGCGCCGATTTTAAGTCTCCCCGATGGAGACGATGGTTTTGTCGCGTATTGTGACGCATCGCGTAGAGGGTTAGGATGCGTGTTGATGCAGAATAATAAGGTTATAGCCTATGCTTCCCGACAGTTAAAAGTACACGAGAAAAATTACACTACTCATGACTTAGAACTGGGAGCGGTTATCTTCGCACTTAAAATCTGGAGACATTATCTCTACGGTACGAAGTGCACCATTTTCACCGATCATAAAAGTTTGCAGCACATATTCGATCAGAAAGAACTGAATATGAGGCAACGAAGATGGGTCGAGTTGTTGAGCGATTATGACTGTGACATCCGTTATCACCCCGGCAAGGCTAACGTCGTAGCCGATGCCTTAGTAGGAAAGATCGGGTTAAGCCATTGCGAGTGCGAGCGCTGGGGGTGATAGTCCAGTCGAACCTTTAGGACCTGATTCGAGTCGCTCAACGTGAGGCGTTGAAAGATGAACAATTGGAAAAGGAGGGACTTTACGGCAATGAGAAGAATTTCGAACAGCGCGTGGACGAAATTCTCTATTTCAAAAATCGGGTTTGGATCCCGACCCTCCATGACCTTCGTGAATTAATCATGGACGAAGCGCATAGATCGAAATATTCCATACATCCGGGATCGGATAAGATGTATAGGGATGTAAAGGAGTTCTACTGGTAGCCGGGTATGAAAAAGGATATAGCAACGTATGTCGGTAAGTGTACGACTTGTGCGAGAGTTAAGGCGGAGCACCAGTAACCCTCGGGGATGTTACAACAACCGGAAATTCCCGAATGGAAGTGGGAGCAAATCACGATGGATTTTGTGACACATCTCCCTAAGACGTCCCGAGGACATGATGCAATTTGGGTAATCGTGGATCGATTAACCAAATCGGCACATTTTATCCCGATTAGGAATAATTATAACACTGAGAGACTTGCGCAGATTTATATAAATGAAATTGTGTCTCGTCATGGGATACCCATCTCAATCATCTCCGATCGGGATAGCCATTTCACCTCCAATCTGTGGCAAGCTGTGCAAGAAGCGCTGGGAACGCGCATTTATCTAAGCACAGCTTACCACCCTCAGACCGATGGTCAGTCTGAGAGGACCATCCAAACCCTGGAGGATTTGCTTCGTGCATGCGTACTGGATTTTAAGGGAAATTGGGATCAACATCTCCCACTCGTTGAATTTTCCTATAATAACAGTTACCATAGCAGTATAAAGGCAGCGCCTTACGAAGCATTGTATGGTCGGAAGTGCCGATCACCACTCTGCTGGACTGAAGTGGGCGACACCCAGGTTATTAGATCAGACCTGGTCCAGGAAACGACCAGCAAAATCCTTGAAATTAGGAACAATCTGAAGGCTGCGCGGGATCGGCAGAAGAGTTATGCCGATACCCGTAGAAAACCGTTGTCGTTTGAGAAAGGTGATAAAGTGTATTTGAAGGTATCACCTTGGAAGGGTGTAGTCAGATTTGGAAAGGCGGGGAAGTTAGCCCCGAGATATATTGGACCATTCAATATTACTGCAAAAATCGGTCCCGTAGCATACCGATTAGAACTACCCGATTAACTTAGTGCAGTTCACAACGTGTTTCACGTATCGAACTTGAAAAGATGTCTGGCGGATGTGACATCGGTGTTACCTTTAGAGGGTGTCCAAATAAGTGATAAGCTCAATTTCGTAGAGGAACCCATAGAAATAGTAGACGGGAAAATCAGGCAACTTAGACACAATAAGATTTCGTTGGTCAAAGTTAGATGGAATTCGCAACAAGGCCCAGAATATACATGGGAACGAAAGGACGAATTTCGGAAGAAATACCCCTACCTATTTCCTCAAAAGGAAGTAGTCGACGTGTAAAATTTCGAGGACGAAATTTTTTTTACGGGGGGAGAATGTAACGATTCCGGCAAAATCAGGTATACCCTAACCGGTATATACTATTTATGTGTTATTTAATAATGAATATATGAATTATAATGCGTTTATACGAGTATGTATGATTCACAGTACGGATTATACTCGATTATACAGTTAATCGTATTGGAAATACGACTAACTGATTAACGGTTATTGAAACCCGAATGAATCAAGGATTACATTATAGACGAGATATTTGATATTTAGTGATGTTTACGAAGTATTAAAGTTTCGGGATAAGTGAATTAAAGCACAGAAAAAGAATTTTCGATTTAATGGTACGTCGGTACGTTAAACGAAACCTTTAATACCAAACCGAGCTAGAGACGATCGATCAAGCCGAAAAAGATGCGCAATTATTAATAATATGACGTTTTAAGTTAATAAAAGTCATGGTTTAAGTTTTTTAAAGTTTTAAATTGGTTTTATATAAATTTCATTTTTAAGCCGAAAACAACCGTTTTAGCCTCGTTTTAAGTTAAATTAAACATTTAACCGAAAAACGAACTGAACCAGATTATCCAAAACATTAACCGGATTTCCAAAATCTAAATGAGTGGCTAGAAATGGAAAGGTGGGTCCCACCCCACCTCCCCTCCCTTGTTCTGATCGGCTTGGGGTATAAACCCCTTGCCTTTGTTATTTTTTTTTAAAACAAGCATTCAACATTCTTCTTCTTCTCTCCACATTATGGACTAAAAACCTAGATTTGTAGCAAGAAAAGCAAGGTAAAGATCGAGTTATTTACGTTTCCATCTTCTTTTCTTGAGTTTATTTGCAAGAAAATGAGGTTTCAAGTAAAAAAGGGTGAAAACCCGAGATGAAAACCGATTCTTGCATGATCAAGTGATGTATACGGGTTATACAAGGGATCTTGGTCCAAGAAAGGAGTTAAACGAACCAAAAACGAATTTTTACGGTTTAAATCTTTGTTTTTAAGTCATAACCGAACCCATGAAAGAAATGGCTTGATTGTGGGTGTAAATTGCTTGGTGTGGTGTTATTGTGCTTGTAGGTGTTGTATCTAGTTGTTAACAAAGGCTAAAAAGCAAGATCCTTGCGATTTGAAGCTAAGAACACAAGGTAGTTCGGTTTTTATATGGTGTATGTGTTTTAGGACAGATTGTGGTACATTTAGAGTTAGGCTACGAAATTTCACAGAGATGATCTACACATGAAAATATGAGATCTGTGAAAATTTGGTAATTTTTGGACAAAGGATGAATATTTGGTGAATTTAATGCTCGGTTTTGGCTAAAAATGGTGAAAAATATTTAAATATCATGATAAATTCTGGAAAATTCCATATAAGCATTTTATAACATGTAAAAGTCACACACAAAATTTCAGGTCAGTTGGAGAAGTCTAAGTAGGCTTTTCGGTTAAACGAGTTCTAGGGTTTTCTAGCTCGGTTTTAGTGAAAATGGCATGTAAAAAGAGATTTTGGTTCTGGAAAATTACAGGGGACCATGTGGATGGCAGGGGTCATCCAAGAAAAATTTGGGATTTTTCTAAGGTCGTTTAGTATTTACGACATATTTAGTGTTTAAATGGTGTTTAAAAATAGATAAATAAATTTTAAATATAAAAATTAATTCTGGAAATATTTTTATAAAATTCCCCACTGTCAAAAAGTGGTTTGTCCAAAATTTCAAGATCCGAGATTAAACGGATAATTATTTGTGCTAAAAAGAAAATAAAAACAAACTTTTAAAGTTTAAAACGCGTAAACCGGTAAAGTTCGCCTAAACGAGCTGACTGGTGTATAAAAACCCTAAAAATGAACTGTTTTCATATAACTGAGTTAAACAGGTAAAAATAAATCATCCGAAAATAATTCGGATGATTTGAGTAATTTTATCCGATTTAACAGTTTCCGGTACACTAAAGACGGAAACGGGTCCCGCGGCCAATCGGGGCGTCTAAGCCGAGCTCTAATTTCACAACTTTAATTAAATTATCAGTCAACAACTATTTTCGGGTCGTGTGTGACCAAACTCATTTTTGGAACGTAAAAACGGATAACCGTGCTAGGCACGCAAAACGGGGAAAACGAACTAATAGTAATTTTAACTATTGAACTCTAAATGATATCACAATCTGAGTCCGGAGAAGTGTTTCTGGGTTAACATTGCCCCCGGAACGGGTACAGTACTGGGTTAACAGTGTCCCCAGATGTACCGGTTAACACGGTTAAAGTTATATTAATAGTGATTGTATAGTAACGAACTTAGGGATCGTATTACAGATCCGGATTAGTAGCTGTGTACTGTGTTACCTACTTGCTTGCGAAAGGTGAGTTTCACAAGCCCCTTTTTCTGAATTGTTTTTAAATATTTTCTCGGGGAGGGAATCATGTTACTATTTAAATGTTTAAGTACATACTGAACGCATGGATTTGCGTGTATTTATATATATCTTATTGTACGGGAATCGTACGGAAATGTACTAAGATGGTAATTGTCTGAGTTGCTAACATTGTAAGGCCCCGTAACACGAGTGATTAGCTAAAAGCCGGTAGAGTGTGAATAGTACTATTGGTCTGACAAACCCAACTGGTCCGGCATGGATTTGCTGATATTTCCCAGCTAGTTGCACATGTCTATTTTGTTGTTATTTATTTTTGCTATGTAATGTTAGGCATAGCGGTTTGGGGCAGGTTCGTGGGCAGAGTATGCCACGAGGTTGTATGTGGATAGTCAGAGGTTTCACTTGTGGGCTCAACATAATTACATCGCTAATATATGATATTTATAATGATTTGTCACTGTTTATTTAAATTAGTGAAACTCACCAACTATTCGTAGTTGACCCGTTTTCTTTACATGCTTTCTAGGTACCCCCAAACTGGATTAATTGCTACATGCCTGACGATGCGTGTTTTTTTGTGGAAGCTTAATGATCTTTTTTGTATTAAATATGTTAATGTAATGTTGGTAAAACTTATGTGCTAACGCCTAGACGGTAACTAAACTCGGAACAATGTAATATGGTGTAAATTAATGTAGTGGTGTTTTCTTTATAAGCAATGCTGTTGATATCAGACGTGTCTGTTGCATCTCGTTTACGTTTCTGCTGCGGTTACGGGGTGTTAAAGTTACCCTTTCCCTTAACGAATCAGACACGAACTAGTGCTAGTTCGTTATGCCCCCTTATACGAATCAATTAACGAATCACCTCTTAATTCGTTAGGTTACCATAGCGAACAAGGGTTAGGTCAGGGAATTTCGGAACATTCCCTGACATTCTTACCTCGTATTACCCTTTTCCGGCGCCGACATTCCGGCGCCGCCGCCGGAAAACCGCGGATTCGTCGGAAAAACTATTTTTAACTCGTTTTCACCGTTTTTTGTCCTATTCGATCCAGATTTGAGCTAGGGTGATCCCTAAGCTCAACTGAGGTTTGGTTTATACCCGATTCCATCCGGATTTCTCGACTTAAACAGTTTAACGGTGTCGGATCGTCGTTTCGTGACCATAACTAACGGATTTAAGCTCATACAACAAAATACTATCGTACCTTGGGTCGGGATCGGTTTCCTTGGTGATTTCGGCTAGAGAGAGACTAGAGAGAGAGACAGAGCTTAAGTGTGTGTTTTTGGGAGGTGTAAGGGATATGTGTAAATGAGGGATTAAATGGTGATTATGGTTTATATATTTAGGGATCATGGGCTTAAGTTCATGGTCTTTCCTTCTTTCTTTCATACCCAAGTCCATAACCCATATCCATTTAACCCAACACTAGCCCAACTCATTTTCTAGTTATCTAAACCGATAACGACCCACTATAATATAGACGAAATTTATTTTATTATTACAACCAAAAGTAGGATGTTACATAATGGCTCGTGTCACTCAATCTGGGAAGCTTTATTAAACAAAGATAGAGGGAATCCATATATGAGAAAGTCCAAGATTGCTCTTTTGAGGAAGGAATTTGATATATTCACTGTGGTCAAAGGTGAATCAATGGCACAATTGATCGAGAGATACTGTCATCTGGTGAATGAGATTAAAAGATTGGGTATTGATAAGCAAGAGTATGAGTACATTGACAAGCGTGTTGATTCTCCATCCGATGAATGGGAGACTTTCATTATGATTCAACAATCGAACCCGATTGCATATGCAAGATTGACTATAGCTCGTTTCATTGAAAAATTGGAAGCACAAGAGCTTGAAGTTCGCAATAAACAGAAGATGAAGAGCAATAGTGTAACTCAAGACATCGGGTTATACTTCAATTCATCACAATCTGTGGTAGCTCCTAGCCTGAAGATCCAAACTGCTTTTGTCATAAATAGTAGTCTTGGTGGTAGTTCTCAATCAAGTCAACCACCTAACATACCACACTACACAAGCACCTTCACTGGAATGAGCTCTGCTCCTGATCAATCTTCAAAACCCACAAGTCCATCATCTGATTTTGTGCAATGCAACATAGCGGTTAACATCAAAAACAACAATGGACTTACTGTCGAGAATGTTCAAGAACATATGGCGGTTCTAGGATCCGTCCTTGAGTCATATGAATGCTTAATAGCGGGAAGAATTGGAAACTACAACATGACAAAAGAGGATTATGATCAAATCAATCCTAAAGAAATGGAGATGTAGGATATTCGTTGGTGCATGGCTAGTATTGTCAGAAGGGCTCAAAGATTCAAGGAAATTACTGGAAAGAATTTCCTTGATGGGACGACTTCAAAACTGGGATTTGACAAGTCAAAGGTTCGATGTTTTTGATGCAAAGAGAAATGCATTTCAAAAGGTAATGTACGAACCCAGAAGTTGGAGATGCTAGTCCTAATCCTTTTGGTGGGAATACAATGGCAAGCCATCTATCATCAAAGTTCTCCTGCACCAGCTGAACCATTAAAGAAGCCCAAAGCCTCGTCATCAAAAGCTTTCCATGCACAACTGGATGAGGGTTTCAACTGGAATTATATTGTTCACCGAGCAAATATCTGAGGTAATTAATGAGGATCAACAAGGAGAACAGGTACATAAAGATGTTGTTGTGGACAATGAGATAAAAGAAACTGATGCTGAAAAGATTGACTTTGATGGAGATTATCTAGAGGAGAACAACATTGAGAAAACAAGTGATCTTGAGGAGACAGAATCTCCTAAGAGTTTTGATTTAATTCCAAATGAATTTTTTTAAATCATTTTTTCCACCTGATGTGTTTGAAAGTTTTACAAGTTGGTTTAATGGAGAGGAAGTGCCTCACGAAAAGATTGATTTTGGAGTTGATGATGAAGATGACATTAAGACAGTTGATGAAGTGCTAGCTGTAAAGATTGAAGAAGTGAGTGATGAAACTGTGACAGCTGAAGATGTTCCAGCGAAATTTGATGAAGTGAGTAATTAAGATGTTGATGATGAGTCTATTCATCATGCTTGCATGGCAGGGCAGGTAACATTTTCTACTCAAACGGTTAAACATGTTTGTGAGTCGTGTGTGGAAAAGGATTTTATAATTGATTCATTAAAACCGACTACAATAATGTGTTTCTTGATTGTAAAATCATTAAAGAGACTTATGATAAAGTTCAAACATGTGAGAAACACTTGTGGGTTAAAATCCTACAAGATGAAAAAGGATCTCTATGCTTAAATACACGGTTGAGGATAAACAGATTGCTATTAATAGAAATATTGATGAGAAAGCGAAACTTAAAAAGGAACTTTAATTGATTAAAATTGAAACTGAAAGAGTTGACACTAAACCTAAAAGCTATTCCGCCTCATTATTTGTCCTTGATCACATTGTCCCAACGCAATTTGTTGATATCTCAAGGGAAAATAAGGATGATACGAAGTATCATGTTGTACCGCCTCCTATTTGGAACTCTTATGTTCCAAAAGAACCTGAAGGGTTTCTCAAGGAGATGAATGTGATGACTGGTTCACCACATCATGATATTTCATTATCTCTTTCATGTGATGGACAAGCTGTTAAGTCTTCTCATAGTTCTGAATGTGAGAAGGAGGTAGGTAAGAAAGCAGCTGAATATGTGCTTTCTGAGGTAAAATCTGGAACTCAATCAAGTGATAAAACTGGTAATAAAAATGTTAAAACTAGACCTAAAAATCAATCATGTAATAAAACTGGTAGTCATAATTCTAAATTTGCTAAAACCAGTTTTTACTACAAAAGAAAAAGGTATTGGGTTCAAAGAGGGCAACAAAGAGTCTGTAAAACCGACAAGTGGTTTTCAAAAGATTGTTTTTGTTAAAGGTGAGACTTCTGAGGAAGAGAAAGAGGCCATCTTTAGAAAACAATCTAATGATGAGTTTTATAGACTTAAGGCCGAGAGAGATAGGGAAGAGAATCAAGTTTCTTCCTATCAACAAGTTTGTTGATAGGAGGAAATGTTTTTGTTGTAATGAGGGAAGACATTTGTTTTACTCAAGTCCTAAACAATTCTCTCGTTCCCAAGAGAGAAAACCTGTGGTGAACAAAAAACCACATGTGAAAGTTCCATTTGTGAGACCTACATCTCCCACCCATTAAGATTTTGAAAAGGGGAGTGCAGAAGGAACTTTTAAAAAAATGTTTTTGAGGTCGGTGAATCTTCAAAGATTAAGAAAACTAGTGATGGTTTTTACAAGAAGACAAGTTCTGTTGGGCAGAACTGGGTAGTTAAGGGTAAAACAAAAGATAAACCTGATAAATCTAAATCAACAATTGAGAAAGATGACATTGTTAAGTCAAACATTGAAAAAGATGTCAAATCTGATCATTTTCATTAGTTGAATCATTGACTGATTATGAGGATGATAGTTTTGATGATTGTTTCTATGATAAATTGGAACAACCCAAGACCAAGAAGGCTTGGGTTTCCTTGTTTCACTAATCGCATATTTTTGTATGGGCTTTCAAGATCCAATGACTCACGTTTGATTATGGATAGTGGAGCCTCTCGACACTTGACTGGAACTCTTCATTTGCTAAAGAATGTTAAATCTATTCGAGGAGGATATGTGGGGTTTGTGGGAAATCAAGGAGGTCAGATTGTTGGTGAGGGTACATTTTCAAACGGGAAGGTGATGTTTGAGAATGTGAACTACATAATTGAGTTGGAGAATAATTTGTTGAGTATTTCGCAAATCTGTGACAAAGGCTTTTCTACTCACTTTACAAGTCAAGAATCTTTGATTCTGAAGCCATGATTCAAGATACCGGATGAATGGGTACTGATGAAGGCACCACGAGAGAATGATCTTTATGTTGTAAATATGGGTGTAGCATCATCTACTCAAGGCAGTGTATAGTGTTTTGTCACCAAGGCATTCGAAAAGGAATCTGTGTTATGGCATCGACGGATTGGTCACATCAATGTTCGCAAGATGAACTATCTTGTTCATAACCAACTTGTTGAAGGGGTAAATGTCAAAGGATTTCATTTGAGTACCGATTGTTTGAGTTGTAAGAAGGGAAAACAAAAGGAGAAGTCTCACCCGACGAAGTCTCTCAACTCAATCAGCTTACCTCTCGAGAGGGTACACATGGATTTATTTGGTCTCGTGAATGTCAAAAGTATCACCAGGGAACACTATTGTTTGGTGGTCACTGATGATTACTCACGCTTCTTATGGGTGATGTTTTTTGATTCGAAATATGATACCTTCAATAACTTAATGATCATAAAAGAAACTCAAGACATTATATAATCCGCCGATCAGAAGAATCAGAAGCGAAAATGGTACCGAGTTCAGGAACAACCGATCGCTTCAATACTATGAGGAGCATGGTATTCTTCATGAATTCAGTGCTCCTTATACACCGCAACAGAATGTAGTTGCTGAACGAAAGAATAGGACTTTGATTAAGACAACTAGGGCTATATTGTATGATTCGAAACTACCAGTTAGCTTTTGGTCAGAAACAGTTTCCTCGGCTTGCTATACTCTCAACCGTGTTCTAACGGTAAAGAAGTTTGGTAAAACTTGTTTCGAGTTGCTTAACCGATGAAAGCCGAACTTGAAGTGGCTTGAGCCATTTGAATCTCAATTTACTATTCTTGATTCTAATGGTAAATTTGGTGCTATGTCCGTGGAGGGATTTTTTGTTGGTTATGCTAATCCTTTACGACGAGTACTTTTACCTAGCATTAACCGGATTGTGCAAGTACAACATGTTGACTATCAAAGGTATGCTACTCCAATTCAACGAAAGGGCGATTCGTGGATGTTTGACTATGACAGCTTGTGGAGCTGTTTCTCTTTTCAAAAGAGGAAATCACTGATGAAATGGCCACACTGTTATTTCAACAACATTTGGGTGAAGGAAGTAGTGAAGAAATTACACCACAAGATGTTCCAATCTTTACTGATGACCCGACACCAAATGTTGATTCATTTGAAGATACACCGGCTACACCGTCCTTTTATGATGATGGTGAATATCATGATGATGTGATTGAGTCCTTGGTTCAACCGACACCTAATTCTGATGAAGTGGTTTCTGATTAAGTGGTTAGTGACGAGAATGTCAATAATCTTCCAACTGATGTGGTGGGTCCTGATGAAGTTATTCCTCGAAATTTTTCTTATCATCCAGAAGAGAATATTATTGGTGATCTGAATACTGGAGTACGAACTCGAAGTCAAATAGACCAGAGTCTTAGTTGTTATTATACTCAAGTTTCTCCTATTCAAAATCGGTTCTCGTTCAAATGTTTTATTTCACAAATTCAACCGAAGACATATAAACAAGCGTTGACAGAAGAAAGTTGGGTCAATTCGATGCAAGAAGAATTGTTACAATTTAAAAAGCTTGGTGTATGGAAACTTGTTGATCTACCTGATGACACACAAATACCAATTGGTTTTTAAGTGTAAAAGGGACGAAAATGGAATTATTGTAAGAAACAAAGCTCGATTGGTGGTTCTTGGCTTTAATCAAAGGGAAGGAAGCGACTACAATGAATTCTATGCTCCCGTGGCTAGACTTGAAGCAATCAGGATTTTCTTGCCTTTTGCATCTTGGAAAGGATTCAAGGTTTATCAGCTAGATGTAAAGTCTACTTTCCTTAATGGTAAATTAGGTGAAGAAGTCTATGTGGGACAACCACCTGGGTTTGTCGATTCCATCCACAAAGACAAGGTGTACCTGCTCGACAAAGCTCTATACGGATTATAACAAACCCCGGGGAGCTTGGTATGAAACATTGTCTCAACACGTGTTAGACAATAGCTTTGTTCGCGGCATTATATTATACCCGATTTGCATAATTTGTTAACTTGGATCATAATCTTTGTTTATTTGTTGTAATTGATCTCTGGAATATCATCTTTACGTTAATTTCAGCTTAATAAATGATATAAACTTGTTAAATAATATCAAATGTCATATGTTATCCCTTATTAAACAAACCGTCTTTAACCCGTTTATCAGTATACCCTTTTACTACACCATAATTCAATTAAACGCAGTTGCACCCTCTCATCTACATAGCCAAAAAAACTACCTTTATTTAGATTATATCAGTCTCCGGAAATCAGTTTGTGAGCTGCCCCAAACCGTCTACTTATCGAGTCAATTAGCAGCTGATTAAACATCACAATAGGTAATTTATATATGTTTTGTATATGTCTTTAATCATGGATCATTAACCCTATGGTTGATTAAGCAAATGAACAACGAATTAATGGATTGTAAATCTAAGGTTCATAAGTAATTGGGGTATAATCTTGCTCCTGCTTTTAAAATTTGTTTTGCATTTGGTTACAAGTGAGCACCCCAGCGTAACTGGTGGGTGCATCTAAGCTCATGTTCTTTGCCGGTCAGGGGCGCAGGTTCGAGCCCCGGCCAACACAGTTTTGTATATTTATTTATCTCTTTTTTTTGTTATTTTGCATCTAATTTATTTAAGTTTTTTTGTTGATATAAAAATATTTAATAAACATTATTTTTTTATTAAAAGCCGACATCTTATAGTTTATGTAGCCTGTCAATTCTCGTTAAAAGTTTTGATTATGTATGTGTATATTATATATATATATATATATATATATATATATATATATATATATATATATATATATAGTGTAAGTCTATAGTAATAACAAACTTAATTATATTAAAACCGAACATCATTATTGATGGTTCTTGTCGTTAAACGCTTATACAAAACTTTATGTATTTATTATATTAATATATGTATGTATGTATGTATATATATATGTTTTTGTGTGTGTGTGTATCATATGCATTATTTTATTTTCATTAATAAGTATTTACAAAAAAAAAACCTCATCAGAAAACTGAAATTTAATTATTTAATCAAATCACATCTTCGTTTTAAACGTTACCTTTCATTATTAATTGATTGCTTATTTTTAGTTCATACAACAAATAAGTTCATATCTATCATTTATGTACGTTTACTTTGTTATCTTTCATTTATTTTTTAAAACCATATTAGCGTGTAAGTCGGCGTATAAGTTGTTCCCGCGTATAAGTTATACATACACGTCCATACATATACGGCACACATGACTACTTACACGCCATATACGGGCATACATACACATCACTACATGTACATATACGCCATACACATATACGGGCATACATACACGTTGTTACATATACATATACGACATATACATATTCGGGCATACATACACGTCACTATACATATACGTGGATATACATATACGCTGCTATACGTATACGTGGATATACATATCAGCCGCTGTTAACCACCAAGGTTGATCGGGTTTTGATCGTTTATAGTCTAGGTAGCTTCGGGGTGTCCAGATCTGAGCTAAGGCGGTCCTTAAGCTCGTTTTTGGTTGATTAAACGCCTGAACAAAGCTAGATCTAGATCCAAACGGCTCGTACGGCATCACGGGGTTACAGTTTTGGGTTCTACTATGTTGGTACAGCTGAGATAAATCATTTCTTACCTTCAGTTGGTCTCAGATCGTTGAAAGGATTAGTGTAGAGAGTGTTTGGCTTAAGTGTGTGTTTTTGAATGCGTAGGCTATGGTGTAGAGATAGATGGAAATGGAAATGATTAGGGTTTAAGGGGTATTTATACTCTCTTAAGCCCATTGACCTAAGGCCCATCATTCCTTTTGGTCCATATTTAATTCCATTTAATTTACCTACTTAACCTTTCACCTTTATTATTTCCTACTATTCAAGTAAACTTTTCCATCATAAATAAATAATATATTAATTATTATTATTATTACAAATTTCGGGATGTTACATTGATAAAACTCATTCACTCATCAAATTAACTCATCAGTTTTTAATTTAGATTCTAACTTATCCTTAAGTTATGAATAAACACTAGCTTAAAATATTTTAAATTATTTTTTTTCCTTAATATTTCATATAAAGTTTACACAACTCATTAATCATTTCTTGAAAATCACGTCATTATTAATCATAGTATGTTTTAAGCTAGAAATACGCGTAATAAAAATTAATCAGTTGTTTTCTAAAATCGTTGTATGGTCACTCGTATAGTAACTCCAATTCAAAATGTTAAAAACAATCAACTCAATATTGTTCATTAAACTAATTGTTGGTAATTTTAATTCATTTACCCCTACTCATTCTCATAACAAACGCAAGTCGAAACATCAACTATACGCTGTTAATCGAATTAACGATCAATCTCAACAAAATCATAGCGTCTCAATCAAGAAACTCTACGTCTAATTTCTCTCGTTATGCTTCACTTGCCACCATCATCATTCAATTCAATCCCTATATCGTTTTGCACCCAATGTAATTGTTCGATTATCCTGCTAATACTTGCCACGTACCACAAGACATTCCACAACGTTCTATGCCGTCTAATTCTAAAATCCATGTTACGACGTTTGCTCAAATTTTATACCCTCCTACCTGTAATTTAAACTTTTGCTGAACAATATAATAAAGGTCAACCATTCATTACAACATTCATAACTTGTCTATTTAAAACATAACATAAAATATATTATCAAAACATCATGATAAGTCTTCAGATGCCAACCTCTTCAGATCATGCCACATGTCCCCCTCAAGCCAGCTGTCTCAGTCTATTCACCTGCGTGCATACTAAAAGTCAGCTGCGCTTAGTGAGTTCTAGTTAATAAGGCAACATACAATACATTCACATACTTACATACATGCGTATTCGAAGATACATATTACATGCTTAGAATGTTACCTTTCTTTAGTTCGTACATATATATATATATATATATATATATATATATATATATATATAACTTCTTTGTTTCATACTTTCATACATTCATTCATGCATTCTTTCATATCATCACACTCTCATACTTTCATAATACATACATAACTATCCTTACCATCTCAGGTATTAGTAGGGTCTAGTCCCTTTCTTCTCTATCTCAGAAATTATTAGGGTCTAGTCCATTCCTTTTCTATCTCAGATATCATTAGGGTCTGGTCCCTTCTATCTCAAATATTAGTGGAGTCTGGTCCATTCTTTCCTTTCAACCTTTCATACACATCTTTACACATAAATTTAACTATATAATTCATACATACTCATAATCGTTCATTTATCATCCATAAATTGGTCATAATTCACCTCCCATGGCGATGCGTGCAATATCCGAAGATCGTTCACGCACCAACAAGCATTTATTCATAACATCCATACATACTATCACATCAATCATTATAGCATACACTAACCATTTAAGGTAAGTGTATTAACTTTCACATTGAGTATGCACACAGCCCCGAAAACATAACAAGGAAAATGGGGCTAGAAACTCACTTGAGTCCTGTTACGTTTGTCGTTAATGGTTATTCCTTTTAACTCATTTTTAACCATTTTGGGTACATATGCGTTCTATTTATTTTATTACTATATATTACTCAACTTGCAACTGTTGTCACTTGTGTTTAACAATTTATACCTTACTTGTTATGTGCTTATATGCTTTATGTGAATCGCATTCGGAGAGGTCCAACATAAAATAGCCATCGTCCAGTTCATCTGGCATTGTGCTTATCGAAAGCTCATTATTTACTTGCTCATTGGTTAAATTGTTTATCTCACTTGACACAGTTTGTTCTCTTATTTATTATTATATAATCATGAAAATCTGGTGTTTTACTCACTCAACCTCGTGTTGACAAAATGTATCGTAATTTTTACGCATATGCAAGTTACCGCATGTTATGATCATCAAGATTGTATGAAGCAACTTAGGGTGCATGTTAGAGAAGAAGATACAAGAATTTAATTTTGGATGTTCATTTTACTTGTTTATATACGAATTTTATGTATTAAGATTATTTGAATTTGTTGTACTATTTAAATTGGAATAATAGATATTAAAATTTTAATATTGCTTGATAGTACCTTGAGAGCTGTGAGCAATCAACTGACGCCCCGGCATTTCCGCCATAGGTTGGGGTGTGACAGATTGGTATCAGAGCCGAAGGTTTAAGATAGGTCGTTAGTGGTGCCTTAGTAACATACTTAGGAACCCCATACGTGCTTATTTATTTACTTGATGTGTTCTATTTGATTGTTTACAGCTTACGTAATTACTTGCTAGATTAAGCACTTATTTAACTGTTTAATTAGTTGTTTATTTTATTTGTCATGCACACACACACAACTCCGAAGCTATGCTTCACTCTCAAAATATTTTATTAATCCGAGACTATGTCTCATTCTAAAAATATTTTAATAACTTTCAGGCTACGGCTCAACCTCAAAATATTTTTATTAAAAACTAGATTGCTTTTATTGTCGGGAAGTTCCTTGAAATTTCCTAGCTTTGTTTTGCTCATTTTCACTTAAAACTAGGGAGGGTGACAAGATTCCCCGCCATAGTGGAAATTGTCATGCGACCGACACTTTAAGCGTTTAACGTAATCGGGTAAACGGTTACACCATTTATTGTGTTTTATTGTTTTTAAAATGTCTAGTCGGGTGTAAAACCCATGGGACGCCATGGACACGCCAACTGTACATTTACACAATTCTTCATACTTGCGATATTTTGTTGGAACATTATCATCAGTGGTGATACACGAGATGTTTTCAACTACTTATGCTTGAGTTCGTTTATTCGTTATTTAGTTTGGTCGGTTAAATCTCCATGTAACGCTCATGGGCTGACAAACTTAATTGATTCGTTAATTAAGTTGGGTCATTCAAATTGCCATGCAATGCTCATGGGAGGCCAACTCACACGTTTGTTTTGGTTTCGGTATGCTAATAAGTTGAGGAACAAAATGCCATGGAAAGCCCATGGGAAACCCAACACATCGAGAAACATTCATTATTAGTTTATTTGTTTTATTTGTTTGATTTTATACAAAACAATTTATGATTTGAAATTATTCAGTTATTCTATTATTCAATTATGCAACTAATCAACTCCTTACTAAATCATTTTTGAATCAAGATTTATTGATTCGATCTATTTATATACTCGAACCATTTTTATTCTCCTGATCGGATACAAATTCTTCATTCATCAAGACTTAGTTATCACGAGCCAATCAAATAATTTACACTCTATTATTGAATTAGTTTTTACCTTATTATATTATCAAAACATCAAGTAATTTAAATACTATTATTGCACAATTTAATAATCGAACGACTTTCTTATACTCATGGTATCATATACATAAACTATTAAACCTATTTCAAGTATTCAACCTCACATTTTAATTTGTTAAAACATATCACACTTTGATAAAACTCATTCACTCATCAAATTAACTCATCAGTTTTCAATTTAGATTCTAACTTATTCTTAAGTTATGAATAAACACTAGCTTAACATATGACAAATTCATATTTTTTTCTTAATAATTCATATGAAGTTTACACAACACATTAATCATTTCTTGAAAATCACGTCATTATTAATCATAGTATGTTTTAAGCAAGAAATACTCGTAACCAAAATTAATCAATTGTTTTCTAAAATCGTTGTATGGTCACCCGTATAGTAACTCCAATTCAAAATGTTAAAAACAATCAACTCAATATTGTTCATTAAACTAATTGTTGGTAATTTTAATTCATTTACCCCTACTCATTCTCATAACAAACGCAAGTCGAAACATCAACTATACGCTGTTAATCGAATTAACAATCAATCTCAACAAAATCATAGCGTCTCAATCAAGAAACTCTACGTCTAATTTCTCTCGTTATGCTTCACTTGCCACCATCATCATTCAATTCAATCCCTATATCGTTTTGCACCCAATGTAATCGTTCGATTATCCTGCTAATACTTGCCACGTACCACAAGACATTCCACAACGGTTTATGTCCTCTAATTCTAAAACCCATGTTACGACTTTTCTTAAATTTTATACCCTCCTACCTATAATTGCTACAACTATGGAAATCCTAATCACCTACGCCATGTGTGTTCTCGGTCCAATCATGTTCATCAAGCTCAAAATTTCCAAACTTATCCTATTAAACCAGACTTTGCAACCTAATCAAAATATTTCAATTCAATCAACTTCAAGCATCCAAAATTTTTATAGATCTAATTAATCAAGTTATTTTAAATCAAGTCAATCATAACTAAGTTTATCAAAGAAGATGCTGTCATTTTTATCTGTGAGGCCTCGATCCCAGGCCCTACATTCGCGTTGGATTTACTCATAAACACTCATTCTAAATATGAGTTAATTTAAACTTTCGCGGAATAATATAATAAAGGTTAACCATTCATTACAACATTCATAACTTGTCTTTTTAAAAAATAACATAAAATATATTATCAAAACATCATGACAAGTCTTCATATGCGAACCTCTTCAGATCATGCCAAGTGTCCCCCTCAAGCCAGCTGTCTTAGTCTATTCACCTGTGTGCATACTAAAAGTCAGCTGCACTGAGTGAGTTCTAGTTAATCAGGCAACATACAATACATTCACATACTTACATACATACGTATCCGAAGATACATATTACATACTTAGCCTGTTACCTTTCTTTCGTTCAAATATATATATATATATATATATATATACCTTCTTTCTTTCATACTTTCATACCTTCATTCATACATTCTTTCATATCATCACACTCTCATACTTTCATAATACATACATAACTATCCTTACCATCTCAGATATTAGTAGGGTATGATCCCATTCTTCTCTATCTCAGGGACCATTAAGTCATTCTTTAAATCTTAATATGTTATCCAGTTCGTTAACGAAGGATGCTCCTTCTTTATTTCATAACGAATGGACTATTATAACGAATGGACTATTATAACGAATTGGTCTTTATAACGAATTGGCTCTTATAACGAACTGACCTTCATAACGAATGGACTCCATAACGAATGAGGATAGTTCGTCATTCTCTCTTAATGAATGGGCATAACGAATTGGCTGCTCATTCGTTATTTTTCCGTACCGAATTAGGGTTAGGTCAGAGAATGTCAGAAACATTCTCTAACATACTTAACCTCGTACGCCGCCTTTTCGGCTCCGTCTTTCCGGCGCCGCCGTGCCGAAAAACGGGCGGTGGCCGGAAAAACGTATTTTCGCATCGTTTTTCACCGTTTTTTGTTTCGCTCTTCTTTTGATCGTTTATACCCTATTCCATCCGGATCTCGTGACTTTAACGGTTGAGGATTTCGGTTCATCGTTTCGCGACTAGATCTGGCGGGTTTGGATCCATATAAGATCGTAACGTTACTACATCGGATCAACGCTCGGGTTTTTCTTGGTTATATCGGCTAGAGAGAGAGAAAGATGACAGAGAGCTTAGGTGTGTGTTTTTGATGGTGTATGGAGTGAGTGGAAATGAATGGATTATGGGTTAATCAAGGTGTGTGTGTGTGTGTGTGTGTATCTTGGGTCATGGGCTTGCCCAGGTCTTTCTCCCTTCCTTATTAACCCAAGTCCATTACACATATTACTTAACCCAACACAAGCCCATCTCTTAACATCTAATATTATTATTTAATTAACCGAAATTGGAAACGAGGTGTTACATTATCTAAACATATTTTATCTTTTTTATCATACATTATAACAAATCTTTATTCGATTTTTGGATTAAAAAAAATAAAGTCTAATAATTTATTAATTTCAAGTGATTATGCTAATACAACAAATTCTATCTTTTCAAAAGAGAGCTTCATATAATACTATACTCCTAGTTTATCTCTTGACCTCATTCATCCTAATTCGTTTCACTCTCAACTCTAAGGAATCCTTTCCTTTTCAAACTTCCAAGAATTTATAATTTTTACCAAGAGGCGTTTTAGAAACTTTAATATTTTATTAAATTAACTCAGGAGTTCGATTTATTTTAGTAATATTTTACACAACTACGATCTCCTATTTAAAATCAAAACGTATTAAGATTCTTGTTATCCCTAAAAAATCAGGTCTTTAAAATGTTTTGTAACCCACATGATGAGACAGGTTATGTGAACCATCCGACGATCAAGTAATTATCTAGGCCTACATAATTATCGAAGTCCTTGCACGAAAATCATAATGCGTGCAATTGTGTGTCATAATATAGAATCGAAAGTAGTTGGGATAACGGTAAAAATGTAGAGATGATAAGGACATGGTGGATACGTCGCTGATACATCCTATATATAAGTGTCTTTATCGGATCTTCACTTGGAGCGTTGTTTTGACTTTTATGTTTTGACACTTTTAACCCAAAATAAACTTCTTTTGTGTCCACCCTCAAACTCCAGGGTTCCTTATGTAAATACCATTATAACCCATGTTAGACAATCTGGATATCCACACTCCAAACCCGGATCCATGTTCATATATTATACCCGATTTGCATAATCTGTTAACTTGGACCATAATCTTCGTTTATTTATTGTAATTGATCTCTTGAATATCATCTTTACGTTAATTTCGGCTTAATAAACGATATAAACTTGTTAAATAATATCAACTGTGATATGTTATCCCTTATTAAACAAACCGTCTTTAACCCGTTTGTAAGGCACCGGGAACGTTAGCGTTGGATATACTCATAAACACAGTTCTTCAAATAAGAGTTTA
Source organism: Bidens hawaiensis (assembly GCF_021521415.1). Lineage (NCBI taxonomy): Eukaryota > Viridiplantae > Streptophyta > Magnoliopsida > Asterales > Asteraceae > Bidens > Bidens hawaiensis. The sequence continues at coordinate 107,273 of NW_027506088.1, forward strand.
TTTAAAACTTTCGCGGAAACGTTAACTTCAATCATTCGATACAAAAACATTCAAACTTGTCTTTAAAACATATCTTAAAGTATCTTATTTTAAACATCATTTCTTCCATCTTCAGATGTCAGCCGTTCAATCCATGCCATGTGCGATCCTTATGCTAGCTCATTAAGCATATTTACCGGCGTGCATACTAAAAGTCAGCTATGCTGAATGAGTTCAAGTTAATCGAGCGACATACAATACATCCACATACTTACATATATACGTATCCGAAGATACATATTCATACATAACCTGTTACCACACTTTCATACACATATACTATCACTTTCCTCAGTCCACCGAGAGTATGTTCATAGTCCGCCGTCTATACCTATACTCAAGGTCGTGAACACAAAAAAGGTCCGTAGTCTTTACCTATGTTCACCATTCATGGTACGTACAAGGTCCGCAGTCCTTCCATATACCATCCTACACAACAACATGTAACATTTCCAAAATTTCCAAAACATATAATGGAAAATATAAAATAAGAAAATGGAAATACCTCACTTTGAATAAATGAAAGAATGGGTTCATCCCACATTGAAATATGGAAAAAATGTGGAATTTCTACATAGGTATAAATATGGAATGCAATTTGATCCCACATGGAAACTTGAAAGGAAATGGAAGCTCTTTATAAGGAAATGAGTTTTCATATAAATATTCTTATATGATAGGTCACTCTCAAGTGGTCCTAGCGGAGGGTGCGTAAGCACCCGAACGCGCACGCGCATGGGCTCGGGCGAAGTGCGATGGGCGCAATGTGGCGCTTTGATGGCACACTTTGCACTTCGCACCCTCGCATCGCCGCTTAAGGGCCACCTTAATTTTTTTGTGGAAAATTAAAATTTTTATAAATCCACCCATCGCGACACGCGACGTGGAAGTTACACAGAGGTGCCACGTCACCTGACACGCGTCTGAAATGGGGATGACTCATCAACCCATCGCGATACGCGATGGGTCAGAAAATCAGCTATAAAAGGGGCAAAAATCAGCCTTCATTCTCTGCTCATAATTTTTCTTTCTCTCTCAAATTTTCTTAAAGATGTTGGTATAATACCCGAGTGGTCGTAACGATATCCTATCCGATCGAAAGAAAATTTTTATACACAGTCCGAAAGCTCTACCTGAATAAGGTAAGACATTGTGTTATTGTGTAAAGTTTCTAATCTCGTGATTATCGTTATGATCATGGGTTTATATTAACTTAGCTTTACTACATGGTCTTTAACCTAGGTGCTTAATACCAGGAAGCTCATAAACCGTAAACATGCAAGGTGAGACATTCGAGTTTTTGTACCACTCACATTTGCGTGAGACAACTATTTTTCCAACACTGTCATGATGATTTCAAAACCTATAAAACTCAAGACAGATGGTCTAAATGTTTTCAAATATATTTGTAAAAGTATTTTAAATACATTACAGTGATTAAGTCTCTGTAGACTTACGGGATGGTTACTACTGGTATTGTGGGATTTTGTATACAAGGCTTGCCTACTGGCTTATTACACGTTACTTATTGGACAAGTGTTAGCCAATAAGTAATATGACCGCAGTCACAGATACGGTCGAGTGACAAGTACCTTTCGGTAATTTGTTAGCAGGCAGGTGTAAAAACATCTTAATGCTATAATTGTATATGTGTCATTATAAATGAATGTACTCACCAGTATTTTTCGCTGATCAAATATTTTAAAACATGTTTCAGGTGAGATGATAAAGATAAAGGAATGGTGCTTGCGGGCCTTCCAGCTTAAATAAGTGGCTTATTACCAGAATAAAGAAACATGTTTTTTGTAAACTAGGGTTTATCCCTATAAAACATTTGTAAGGATATAAATGGGTTTTACCCAACCAGATGAAATGAAAATTATGGTGTTTTACACTCTGATGATATTTCCTAACTACGGTCCTGATGAATTTTCCGATGCTAAATAATAAACACCGATACCACCACTCGCGTTCAGTGCTCCCCTCCCGGGATATGGGTTCGGGGGCTGTGACAGAAGTGGTATCAGAGCTACTGGTTTAAGCAACATTGGTATTTTGATAATACATATTTTTAAACATATGAGTTAGGAAATCAACATTTTTTACTTATGTGTTAATTATACGGATAAGATTCTAGCCATAATATTATATGGTTCATTTTAGATTTCGTTATTAGTGTTAACTAATAACATAAATAACTTAATAGAAGCATTTCAAAAATCTATCCATTACTAACATGAGTATGGAAATAGTAAACTCAGCAGATAAAAATTAAAGAAACACAAATGAACCCACCCATGGTATTTAAAAAACAAGCAACTTCAAAACCAACCCTAGGAAAAGAAAATTCTTGGAATAGCTAAGAAAAAGAAAAAGGTAAAGAGACAAGAAATCTGTGTAACACAACTACAGCCAGAACCACAACTCACAACCACATGGAGTTGCATAGAAACGCATATCAAAGAAGATAAATAAAAGTCTAGATGAGTGTGAAATATTCCAATATGCATTCAATAATAGCAATGTAGGGACGTCTATCAACCCTCCAACCCACAATAAAAAAGTTGAAAACCAAGAAGTTGATATTTTTCGACGAACAATTAAACCCAGGCCGGTTAGAAGAATGATGAATAAATGATTGGCAGTTCCACATTATGATAAAATCCCTATGTACCTTGTCAACCCTTAAACTCCAAACAACCCAATTATTAAGTTGGAATAAACATAACTAATCTCTAGCAAGTATACTTAAGGGAGCATGTGGGGCTAGGACTCAATATAGAAGCTTACAAACAAAACGGAGATAGAGATCTGAAGGCAATCGATTGATGGACATTAAGCAAAGAATTATTACGATCGGAAATCATACATCTAAAAAGAACCACTAAAACATATTATTATATCGTATTTTGCTTTTTGGTATAGGTAAAATATATTAAATTTAAAATAGAAATGATACATATAATGTAAAAGTCGCAATGATCAACAATTTTAAGAGAAGATAGAGTTATTATATTCTAAGAAAATTTACTTTCAATGAATCTGGCTGGATTCAATGGATTGGTTAGTAGCCAATCATGATCAAATCCTATGTAATAAGAATTATGTTAAGATATTATGTCAATAGGAGAGATTATTACAATTTCAAGGAGACAAGATTTCTAAGCCTATAAAGTTCAAGAAAGCAACAAACTACCTAAGGAAGTAAGGCATATGCTGATCTCTTTCCAAAAGATTTACCTGGACAATCACCTGATTGAAAAATTAAAATTTAGAATTTATGTTATACCAGAAGTAGCGCCGGTTGCTAAAACACCTTATCGTTAAGCACCAACAGAAATGCTAGAATTAAAGAAGCAATTAGATGAATTGCTAGAAAAAGAATTTATAAGATCAAGTTCATCACCTTGAGAAGCACCAGTGCTGTTAAAGTTAAATCGATGATTATGACTATCGATTATAGAAAACTGAATAAGGTCACAATTAAGAATAGGTGCCGAGAACTGATGATCTACTTTGATCAAACCTTAAGGAGCTCGATAATTTTCTAAAATCGATTTATGTTTAGGATACAATGAATTAAGGAAAAGAAAAGATTAATGACTTCTAGTAACGTTATTCCTTGACAAGTGAAAATCTATATAAACACAAACAAGTAAGCAAATTTTAAACCATAAACCAAGTTAATCGGTATCGGCAATTAAAGATTAAAACAACTAACCAAGTCAACAAGCAATATAGATGACCAACAAAGAAAGATTAAGAAGGTATTTGAAATATTAAGGAACAAGATATTCTTAAGACTATGAATAGATCAAGACATGGTCACTACAAGTTTATAATAATGCCGTTTGGTTAAACCAATGCCCAAGATACATTTATGGATATGATATATAAACTGAATTTGGATAAATTTGTAATCGTTTGTATAGACGATGAACTTATTTATTCCAAAACTAGTTATGATCATGCCAAACATCTTCATACTCTTTTGACACTATTGAGAAAAGAAAAGTTTTATAGTAAATTCTCAAAATGTAAATTTTGAAGTACAATTTTTAGTTCATTTGATTAATAACGAAAATATTCATATGGACCCTACCAAAATAGAAGCTATGGGAAGTTTCTAAAACTCATACAGAAATCATAGTTTCTCAGGATTAGCAGAATATTATAGACTTTTCATTCAAAATCTTCCTCGAATAGAAGTCTTGTTAACAAAGTTAACATGCAAGAATGTCTAATAATGACCCAGACAATAAGAAGATTTTGTAACTTAGAACGCAAAAGTTAGTGGATACCCTGAAACCCGCCATACCAATAAGGGATTGAAAATTTCACCGTTTGTTGTGATACTTCCAAATCAGGATTGGAATGTATGCTAATTCAATATGAAAAAAGTTATTATGTATCCAGACAACTGGAAAAGCATGAAGAAAATTATACAATATGTGATATAGAATTAGGATCAATAAATTTTGCCCTAGAAATCTAGAGGCATTAAACTCTTGGTATTCACAGATAATAAAAGTTTAAAATATATTTTTAGCAAAAGGAGCTCAACCTATGCGGGTCAGTTTAATAGTTATCCCATAAATATCTATGAATCTTGGTAGCAAACCCTTGTTATATTCATACTTCATGAATATCTACCAATCCAAGTTCATAATAGTCTTGTCCTTCATATTTGTTCCCACAAATATGATCGACTACGGACATTTAGAATAACAACTTTTTCACGAACTTAAACATGCAAAGTGGAAAATAACTCAAGAACATAATCATAACCAAAACCATATGATCGAGTTAAAATAATAATTGTTTTGATATCGAAATTCAAAATTTGGTCAAATCCAATCACTAGAATATCAAAGTCCTAAGGCACAAGTATGACCCTCATGCTTTGGCCTTTCTAGGAGCTTCGTGAGTAGATCCGCAATGTTTTGATAAGTGTGAACTTTGCGAATAAATATATTTCCCTTTCAACTTCATCCCTTATGTTGAATCTCTGCTCAATGTGCCTTGTCTTTTGATGTGCACGGGGTTCCTTGATTTGAGCAAACGCACCCTCTTTGTCACAAAAGATTTCTAGAGGATCCTGAATGATACGGACTACTCCTAGATCGGAAATAAACTTTCTAATCCACGCAGCTTCTCGAGCTACCAAGGAGACGGCAATGTACTCTCTATGGAAAAATCTTAGAAGGTATAAAATTTAGTATCATTAGCCTAATATGGTGGCAAATTCTTAAAGCGATAAGCATCTTGGAAAATCAAAACATGTGTATGCTCTTAAACTAAATCTGCAGATTGATTTAAAAGAGCAATTAAGAAACACTCATGAGGCAGCTGCTACTAATGATACTAAAGGATTAAAAGAAATAAAAATAGAAAATGATAATAATGGAATTTGGAAATTCCAGGAAAAGAGGAATCTGGATATTTACCCAAAGAAATCTACGAGAAAGGATTCTCATGGAAACAAATATACGATACGTTCTAAAGGAATAATATGCATTAGGATGGAAGATAATCTATTGGCAGATTAAGTATCAACATGTTCAACTTGTTCGCAAGTGGAAAGCTGAACATCACAAGCCATTTAGGATTCTTCAACAAATTAGATTTGCCAAAATGGAAATAGGAAATTAATAACAATGGGATTTGTTAATTACCTATGGCAAGAAGAGGTAATGGCACAATCTGGATGATTGTGGATTGATTAACAAGGACAACTCATTGAATACCAATGAAGGGAACTTTTAAATTGAAAAAATTAGCTAAATTATATGAAGACAAGTTTGTCCCATTTTATGGAATTCTTAGTGTCTGATCGAGATAATCGATTTACTTTTCATTTTTGGAAGAATTTCCAGATAGCTATGGAATCAAGAAAAAACTTAAGCATAACATACCATACAAAGACTAATCGTCAAAATGAAAGGACCATACAAACATTAAAGAGCATGTGCAATAAACATAGTGGAAATTGGAATAACCACTAGTAGAAATGGTTATCACTTATGCATTAATGCTACCTCATTTAAAGAACTTTATGGATAAAAGTGTCATATTCCAGTGTGTTGAGCAGAAATATGAGAAACAGATGCTTAGATTTACAAATACGGAAAACAACAAGGGATCATCATAAGAGTTATGTAGATCATCTACGCAAGTCAATAGAAATTCGAGATTTGAGATAGAGTATTACTGAAAAGGTCTCCATGGAAAGGAGTAATTCAATTCAGAAAGAAAGGAAAGTTGAGTCCAATGGTTTATTGAACCATTCCAAACTATTAAACGAGTACGGTCAGTAGCTAATCCACTAAAGCTGATATACGAAATTACCGATATACATAGTGAGCAAAGGAAAGTTGTCATCATTACACAAAGGATATAAGAAATAAAGCATGATTAGCTAAAATGTTAATCAAGAAGAATGATTCAAAATAAGACTGAATCGAAAATATATTCCAGTTAACATCAGTAAATGTTTAGAATACAGAAGTGAGGTAAATAATTAAACACAACTGGCCATTGTGCTTAGAAAGTTACAATTACTTATGATGTTCTATATCATTAACTGATTGCATCGCTTACATATGCAGAAAAGTTAGAATAACCGCTCTTAAGGATCACGAGGACGAGATTTATTCCAAGGTGAGGAGAATGTAACATTTCCTAAATTTCCAAAACATATAATGGAAAATATAAAATAAGAAAATGGAAATACCTCACTTTGAATAAATGAATGGGTTCATCCCACATTGAAAGATGGATAAAATATGGAATTTCTACATAGGTATAAATATGGAATGGAATTTGATCCCACATGGAAACTTGAAAGGAAATGAAAGCTCTTTATAAGGAAATGAGTTTTCATATTAATATTCTTATATGATAGGTCACTCTCAAGTGGTCCTAGCAGAGGGTGCGTAAGCACCCGAACGCGCACGCGCACGGGCTCGGGCGAAGTGCGATGGGCGCAATGTGGCGCTTTGATGGCGCACTTTTCACTTCGCACGCTCGCATCGTCGCGAGCCGCTTAAGGGCCGCCTTAATATTTTTGTGGGAAATTAAAATTTTTATAAATCCATCCATCGCGATACGCGACGTGGAAGTTACGCAGAGGTGTTATGTCACCTGAAACGCGTCAGAAATGGGGATGACTCATCAACCCATCGCAATGCGCGATGGGTCAGAAAATCAGCTATAAAAGGGGCAAAAATCAGCCTTCATTCTTTGCTCATAATTTTTCTTTCTCTCTCAAATTTTCTTAAGGATATTGGTATAAAACCCGAGTGGTCGTAACGATATCCTATCCGATCGAAAGAAACATTTTATACACAAATCCGAAAGCTATACCTGAATAAGGTAAGACATTGTGTTATCGTCTAAAGTTTCTAATCTCGTGATTATCGTTATGATTATGGGTTTATATTAACTTAGCTTTACTACATGGTCTTTAACCTAGGTGCTTAATACCAGGAAGCTCATAAACCGTAAACGTGCAAGGTGAGACATTCGAGTTTTTGTACCACTCACATTTGCGTGAGACAACTATTTTTCCAACACTGTCATGATGATTTCAAAACCTATAAAACTCAAGACAGATGGTCTAAATGTTTTCAAATATATTTGTAAAAGTATTTTAAATACATTACAGTGATTAAGTCTCTGTAGACTTACGGGATGGTTACTACTGGTATTGTGGGGTTTTGTATACAAGGCTTGCCTACTGGGCTATTACACGTTACTTATTGGACAAGTGTTAGCCAATAAGTAATATGACCGCAGTCACAGATACGGTCGAGTGACAAGTACCTTTCAGTAATTTGTTAGCAGGCAAGTGTAAAAACATCTTAATGCTGTAATTGTATATGTGTCATTATAAATGAATGTACTCACCAGTATTTTTCGCTGATCAAATATTTTAAAACATGTTTCAGGTGAGATGATAAAGATAAAGGAATGGTGCTTGCGGGCCTTCCAGCTTAAATAAGTGGCTTATTACCAGAATAAAGAAACATGTTTTTTGTAAACTAGGGTTTATCCCTATAAAACATTTGTAAGGATATAAATGGGTTTTACCCAACAAGATGAAATGAAAATCATGGTGTTTACACTCTGATGATTTTTCCTAACTACGGTCCTGATGAATTTCCGCTGCTAAATAATAAACACCGATACCACCACTCGTATTCAGGGCTCCCCTCCCGGGGTATGGGTTTGGGGGATGTGACACAACACGTACAAGGTCCGCAATTCTTCTCTATGTTGCCACCTATTCCATAGCACGTACGAGGTCCGCGGTCCTCCCTTATGCTATTTCGTTTACAACACGTATAAGGTCCGCAATCCTTTCCTATGCTGACTCTTATCTACAATACGTATAAGGTCCACCGTCCTTATCTACGTTGACATCTATAATCAATAACGCGTATAAGGCCCACAGTCTTTAACTACGCTATCACATGTTGAGTCTAGGTCCAGTAGAAGTTTAGAGGGATTTTCCATCCTAACTTACTATGCCGGACGTAGAACTCACATACCATTCATGTATATGCTTGCACACACCTCACATATACGAACACTCTAGGCATTCTTCGCATCATTCATCTAACTATCATACTCCTTGATGATCCTTGCAATATCCAAAGATTGTTCACGTACCGACAGTCATTTGTTCACTACATTCATACATTTCATCACATATATCATATATAGCATACACTTACCACTTAAGTTAAGTGTATTAACATTCACATTGAGTATGCACACAGGCCCAAAAACATAACAAGGAAATGGGGCTAGAAACTCACCTGAGTCCTGTTACGTTCACCGTTAATGGTTAATCCTTTCTTCAGCTGTGCGCGACTAACTGTATAACAATTAAACGTATCAATTAACTATCACTACCCATATCACATTTCTATTTTAATTATATCCATCAACGAATGGGGGTCCGGGGGCAACGCCGATGGCAGCAGGGTTCTAGGGGCGGCAGCCCCTAGCAGGGTCCAAGGGGCAGAGCCCCCGGCTGGGGTCGAGCTGCCTTAACACAATTTCCATT
>NW_027506089.1:0-111873 GCF_021521415.1 Bidens hawaiensis
TATAATACTATAAAATCAAAACGGGGCAGCTTTAAATACATAATGATATCTTTCTACTTTTGTCACTAATCAAGTAAAGTCTACAATTGCGATCTATCCTAGCTAAATATTAAAAGAGTTTTTGTTGTAATAAGCTTTTACTCTTATAGATCCATGCAACATGTAAATTCAGTTTGACATATCTAATCAATTCTAAAAACAAGCTGCATGTATCTAACTAGTGGTACGCAAAGTCAGTTTTGTTTGGTTTTGGGGGATTAGTCATAACTATAACCGAGCTTTGGTTATGGAAGATTGTTTAACTATAACCATAACCAAATGCTTGATTAACCATATATAGGTTTGCTAACTGATGGTTATGGGTCGATTTTGGCTAAGTTCGGTTAATTGTCCAATGTTTTTTTTAAGTTTTTTGTTTTTTGGTTCCAGTTGAAAATGGTTCGGTTATGATGCTTCAAGCTCAATTATGTTTTGAAACTAAAATATGCCAGTTCCAAGCTTAGTTGTGGTGTTACAAACTAGGTTTTACACAATTGTTGCTTGAATTAAATGTTTGAATTAAGCTGTTAGAGGTATAAGAGTATAAAAATTTAGAAAAACACAAATATACAAGAGTCTGTTTGGTTTTAGTTAGAGTTGTTTAATGAAGACACATTAACCCTAATCATAACCGAATGGTCGGTTAATTAGATTCACTTAACAGTAACATCTTGTAGGGCCAATATTCTATATTGTTTTTAGGATTGTATATGTCGTTTTAGTTTGCTTTTAGTCGGTGTAGTACGTACTCGGTACGTTTAGTTTGTACGTTTATTTTGTAAGTTTTGGAGAAATGGGGACCCTATAAAAGGTCACCTACCCATTTCTCCAAACCAACTCTTGGAAACAAAAAGAATTTCTCTCTCTCTCTATCTTCTTCTTCTTTCTTTCAAGCAAATAAACCAAACAAACTAAGATCCAAGATCCGAGTGTCGTTGGTGATTTCCGCTAACCAACAACACGGATTGATCCGAATCAAGTCTTGAGATCCATCTAGAGGACCTACATGTGGTATCAAAGCTTTCGGCTCGACTTTTTGTGGTTTTCGGGTCAAACTTTTCCGATTTTGATCTTAGTTTTTGTTGGATTTGAGGTTGATTTCGTGTTACTCATCTCTTTTGGAGTCCCTTAAACCTTAGAAATACACGAGAATCACCAAATCTAAGTTTTTAGTGTTTTAAGTTTCCGAGCTCAGATTCGGCTTAAAAACTCAGATCTAGGCCGATTTATTGATTTTTAGACTAAAGTCTTTTTGACTTTTTGGAAGTTTGGGGGGGGGGGGTACTGTAGCAACTCATGCGACACTGTAGCGACTCGGACTGTAGCAACTCATGCGAAACACTGTAGCGACTTGGCACTGTAGCAACTCGGTACTGTAGCAAAAAAAAAACTTAAATTTTTTTTTCCCTTTAAAAAAAATTCTAATTGAGTAAAAAAAAAGAATGTCTTACGAACCTAAGCTTTGAGGAAATCTGGATATGGGAGAAAGCCGAAAGAAAATGTTTAAAAGGAGAATTCGATATGTTTACACATATTAAAGGAGAATTGGTTGCCTCTCTCATCAACAGATTTGAGTCGCTCGTCACCAAAATGAGAAGTGTCGATATCATCAATGGTTTGTTTCAGATCAACATGAAGCTGTTGAATTCACTGCCTTATACATGGAGCATCAATGTGGTTACCATCAAAAGAACCACAAACCTGTATACCATGACACTCTCAGAGTTGGCTTCTACCATCAAGTCTTTTGAAATAATGGAAGATAAGCTCCAAATGAACAATTAGTCCAAAGAAAATAAAGTTGGGACAAGTAATAAAGTTTGGACAAGTGCTGCCGGTAAAAGTAGTCATGCATGTCCTATTATTCCCGACACATCACCAGCTGATGAGGTAAATTACAATCTTTGTTCTCAAGCATGCTTCAACAAAGTCACATACTATAGATATCATCAAGACGAAGTTTTGAAAGAAAATGCAAAACTTCGTCAGTTAAATGCTGAATATGTAAAAGCTGACAAGATCTACATTGAAAAGATCAAAACTCATCACGTTGATGTAGCAAATCTTAGACTTGAAATTTTTCGAGAAAAGCATAATGTCATTTATTATAAAGACATAATTAATGATTTAAAAGAAGAAATTAAAACTCGAAGTTTCTGATAAGAAAGAAAAAGAGAAACGAGTTGAAAGATATGAGGCATCATCTGAAAAATTAGATGATCTTATTGGAGCCCAGAGAAGCGCTAAAGTTAAAGCGGGGTTGGGGTACGATTACACTGCCGTACCACCACCATTCAATGATAACTACATCAGTTTGCCCCACTTTAGCTATAATACTTTTCCAGAGAGGAAGAAATGGAATACGGGGTTGGTATAATACCAAAGCCTGTGAAATTTGTTCCTAGTGCCTCTCAAACTGCTGCTCCAGTCCCATCATCTGATAAATCTGACATCAATGTGTCTTGTGTAGCAGCTGGTGATGTAAATGGTGGTGAATGTGGGACGGTTAACCTGGGTTGTAAGCTAAAAAGAAAGTTAGAACCACGTTTTGAATCATGTGTGGATCTAACCAAAGCTATTAACAATCCAGTTTGTAATAAAGTTTGTGAATCCATGTTGGGAAGTTTAAAGTCAAGGTCAAATTATGTATTTTGTGAAAATTCAAGTGATGATAGTTGTACAAACGTTTGCAATGAAAATGAATGTTCTTCCTCTGACTCAGATTATGAAACCATTTGTGATGAAACTTTTGTTGAAAAATGTGTCAACGAAAGTAGGGCCTGTTGAGGTGAACATATCAAGTTGTTCATCATCAAGTTGTGAGACTGAGGATAATTCAAGTAAAAGCAAAGTTTTTGAACATGAAAAGGCAAGTACTTCTTGTAAATATGTTCCACCAAATAAACGATCATTTTCTCAAACAACCAATCAATTTAGAAATCCTCAGCTATACAACTTCTGTGACAACAACTACTATGGTCATTATCAACAAAATTTTGTTGATTCATATTACACAAATGTGTGTTATAATCATGTTCCTTTCCAAGGATCACCTTTCCCACCACACCAACCACATTATAGTTCAGATGAGTTCTTTGGCACTCCTAGGAGAAAGTGTTGTTTTGTGTGTGGTCACTCTTCTCACCTTGCAAGACATTGCAAGCACTGGTTCAAGCAACAGCTTGATATTCAAAGGCGGCTTAGCCAGTCCCCAAAAGGAGCTTTTAGTAGCCCTGATTCAAGGATTGATCAAGCTGATAGTGAACCCAGTGAAATGGATGTGAGATCCAATGTAAATAAAGTAAAACACAAAAAGAAACCTTTTTGGAAAACCAAGAAGGATAAAATCAAAAAGGATCCTAAGACTGTAAAGTTTGAGGATTCACCAAAAATTCCTACTTTTTTTATGCCAATGTTGGTGACTGGAGATAACTCTCTTCAATTATTCCTGGGAAGGGAGGGAGTAGGTCTTGCTTCATATTTGTTAATTCACTTATGGTTTACACGACTTCAGGCAGTTTCAAAAGCAAGAAAACAGAAGTCCAAAATTGCCAAAACCAAGGAACAAGTTTTTGCTTGGATTCCTAAGGATCGCTCTTCATCAAGTGAGGCTCCAACAAGAAATAAATGGTTTTCAGGAAATAAAATCAAGTTTGGTCGATTTATGGTTGACCTTCGCGAGACAAAAGTATCCCGGGAACCCATGTCTATTTGAAAGCTTAGTGCATGCAGGGTCAATCAAGGAGGACTATCAATAGTATTAGGTACTTAGATAGTGATTGCACCCAGCATATGATGGGAGATGAACCGTTGCTATTTGATGCTAAACCATTCAATGGCGGATTCGAGTCTTTCATAAGCGACATGGGAGGACACACTTCATGGAAGGGAAGCCTTGTTTAAATGGTTCAACAACAACTTTCGAGCGTTTCTCAACCAACCTCGTCCAACTGCTTCTCTCAAGTGATGGATCCAGCATCAGCTGTTGGATCTCGGTTTGAATCTCTTCAACTTTGTCATACAATGTGATAATGCATGCTTAAGATAGTCCATCTGACAATAACTTTGCTAACCTTTTCACTAAAACCATCGATCATGCTCGATTTGAATTTCGGGTCGAATAAATCGGCATGATCAATTTTGATTAAAACAAACTATCTATCTTTTTGTATATAAAATTGTAAATATTTTTCAAATATGTCACAATTTTAGAGGGAGAAAATGAGTTAAGTTTAACTCACCAAAAAGATTTTCGATTCATCTTAAGAAAAGCAAAAACAAATCATTTGATTTACCAAAAAGATTTTATATTACTTTTCAGAAAATCTAAAAGGAATTGTCCCGTTTAGAGGGAGCTCCTGCTTAGAGGGAGTCGGATATTTAAAATTTTTAAAATTTTGAGAAATTGATCCGGCCATTGGAAAATGATAAGAAATTATCTCTAACAATTCTAGCACATGAAAAGAGTAGATCAAAAGCCAACAAGATCATTTCTTGATGTGTAGATAGGCTTGACAAATGAGTAAGTGTCATAGTGATATAAACTTAAATATCTGCCTATACTAGTGGTTACATGTTATGAAGCGGTTGCCGACTCCAACTAAAGTCATATTATTGAAGGCTGAAATGCAATTAAACATGTCATACCCAAGCCTCTCTTTACCTTATCACAGTTGTCTTATGAAAAATCAGTGTCATTTTTAATTTTTATTGAGTCAAGAAAAGAGTCAAGTAAAGCGTCAAGAAAAGCAAGAAAAAGAAAAACAAAAGAGTCAGAAAAGAAAAAGAAAAATCAAGAAAAAGAGTCAGAAAAAGAGTCAGTTCTAGGACTTTTAACTTCTGCGTTATTTCTTCATTTATTTTGATTCAAGCCTTGGACTTTCTCCTGCGCGATAATATGGTATTATCTGACCTGATTGTTAAGGCCCTGAATCTTCTGCTTTGTTTTATTTTCTTTCTTTTGTTCAAGCCTTGGACTTTCTCTGCGCGATAATATGGTATTATCCGACCTGATTGTTATGGCCTGAACTTCTGCTTTATTTTAATCTTTCTAGATCGAGTTAAGTGTACAAAGTTTCAAGTGCACAAAGTCAAAGTGTCAAGTGTGTTAATAAGATTACTGTGATCAACTAAGAAAGGTTTAAGTCAAGTTGAGATTAAATGGGGATCACACAAGCATTGTGCCTAATTGTACCTTAATGTATCATGTTGACATCAAAATACTTGTTAAGTTTAAAGTGGATAAATTATATCTACAATCGACTTTGGGTTCTTGGCATAATAATGTGCAAATAGAAGTGTGATCTAGAACGTTAACAGATAATGTGATTCCCTGTTGTGATCTTTCTCAGAAAAATAATTTAGTAAACTTTTAAAGTAAATATTTTTGATATATAATATTAATTTCATCTTTACTCCTATCTTATTTTTGTTTTATTTTTTGTTTCAACTTCAAAATATTATGTATATATTTTCATAATATTAAAATATATAAAAATGCCAAAAAGATTTTAAGTTTTTATTATGTTCGTACATATTTTATTAAACCTTGTTTTATTCAAAATCATGTGTTTTGTTGTCAAGGTCGTTCATGCAATGTTTGTTGGAAACCTGGGACTTAAACAAATCATTTACAAGTTGAGAGATTGAAAATAAAATTTCAGGTTATTCTGCAAAAACTTCAAACCAAGAGCTTGTTTTGAAAAGGAAAATTCTTCTTTGACCCTTGAGAGGGTCTGTGAACGAATCTTATTCGTTCTAAGTTTTGTGTAAGTGTAGATGGGCAGGTAGATCAAGATCAAGTCTGCTTGGAGTTGCAGATGCTGAAGCGCTTAAAAGAAGACGAGAATGCGAAAGTTGGTGGTTGAACCTAAAGATGAACTGACTGTGTCTAAAGACAAGGAATGAAACCAGCCGGCTCAAGAAAGTCAACAAGAGAAAATTAGATGTCAAGCCTCTCGCATCTGATGGTTCTAAAATTTGCTGTTGCCGATCCTTCCCAGAAAATAAGATTGAAGTTCAAGTCTATAAGCCAGGAAAATAAAGAACTGTTCAAGATCCAATCTGGTTCAAGATCCTAGATCAAGACAAGTACTAAGTTTCAAGAAATAAAGACGAAGCAAAGAACTTGACGAAGGTTCCTCGACATACTCAATCCTAGAGGGAGATTGTAGGGCCAATATTCTATATTGTTTTTAGGATTGTATATGTCGTTTTAGTTTGCTTTTAGTCGGTGTAGTACGTACTCGGTACGTTTAGTTTGTACGTTTATTTTGTAAGTTTTGGAGAAATGGGGACCCTATAAAAGGTCACCTACCAATTTCTCCAAACCAACTTTCTAAACTCTTGGAAACAAAAAGAATTTCTCTCTCTCTCTATCTTCTTCTTCCTTCTTTCAAGCAAATAAACCAAACAAACTAAGATCCGAGATCCGAGTGTCGTTGGTGATTTCTGCTAACCAACAACACGGATTGATCCGAGTCAAGTCTTGAGATCCATTTAGAGGACCTACACATCTGATTTCTTCCATTGTTAATTTCGGTTATTTTTTTAGTAACACATCGGTTTTTTGTTATGATTCAGTTTCGGCTCGCCCATGTATTTGAAAATTGTATAGCCATTAAATAAATGAAAATTGTATTTATTTTATTGTGTGTAAGCACATATATAGTGTAAAACTGATTCATCACACAACTTTATCTTCACGTATTCACCTAATCTATTTCTATGCCTTTGAAGTACCAAACGTTATAGGAAACAATGTTGTCTTTCTTTTCCACGTAACATGAAAAATACATTCATATTTACTATGTTTATATGCCCTTTTGCTCTAATTATGCATACTTTTTTTATTTATAAACGTCAAAGTTCCATGTCTATTGTTCAAGTAGAAAGAATTGACTAGTTGACTTCCCAACTTGCCACCTTTTATACTTGTACAGTTGTACCACACAATATGATGTCTAAGAACTTAAATGTGGCATTCTACCAACAATTAAAGTCCACTAATACTTGGTGCAAGTCACTAAGGAGTGAACATAGAAGACACATCCCACACCTAATACACGATGTGACTTGGTTTGAATGTGTCTTAACTATTCAATTGTAGGTAATATGTCCTTTATAACTATGAGCATATCGTGCCCAAGTATGAGATAAATCACTAGTGTGGGAACGTTAGTGTTCCTACGTTCATATGTACATAAATATATAACCTAGCAGTACATAAATTAATTGCTCTTCAAAAGTCGCAGTCCTTTTGTGTTTAGGAACGACATAATTAAAATAGAACTATTCACCGTTGCAAAAGTTTGTCTTGAAAGGCTTACTTTTATTGTGAATGTTTGACATATTCTTAGACATACTCTTCCCACCTTGTCCATAATAAGGAATACATGGACGGTAGGGACAATATTTCTGGTGATGTAACCAGGAATAACACAGTTGAAACATGTTTGTTTCTTTATATAAAATTCATTGTGGTCTGTTTCTGGTCCTGATGACCTATGTGAGCTTGCTTGTTTTGCTTTAGCCTGTTTAATTGTTTCCGCCACAATTACATGATTTACTTTCTTTAACGAAAATAGGTGTCACATTTTATCATTCTTAGCTGACTTATCTGTTTTAATAGAAAACAAACCATTATTAGCAATAGAAAGTAAAGATTCAACCACATAATTGTTTTGCTCTTAAAAACATAGCCCACATAAGCATCAGAAACATTTGAAAAAACATAAAAAGAAACAGTTTTAGATTTATTATTATTCAAAAGGATAAAAATCATCTTCATTATCAGTCCAGTCCTCAATTATTACTTAATTTATACATGATGTAGAAGCATTAGTATCATTGGGCCCTTTAGTCACTGACTTAACGGGCTTATTTGAGCCCGTTTCAACGATGACATTTTCGACTTTTTTTCATAAATTAACTTAGATTCTGTCTCTTTGTCTTTTTTAGTTATAGAAAAAAAGTATAGTTATGGTTGTATGGAGGGGGAACTTTATCAAACCCAATCCCTTCACCCTTTTTATATTTCTATTTTAATTAGGTTTCAATCATGTTTTCAACGACCTTATTGGAAACATCAATTTTTTTAAAATTAAAATCTGCATTTTCAAATTCGATTTTTAATGTGTCAAGTTTAGCCGTAAGATTAGCAATTTTGTCTTTGGCGTCTAAATAGACATAACATTTTTTACTAAGATCATTCTTAAGTTTAGTTTTGTCTTTTGACTGAGCATCTATCTTTTCCTTATAGAGTTTTTCATTTTTATTAATTGTGTTGCTTTCACGTCTAATATCCTTTAATTCCCTAACCAGATTGCTATTGTCCATTCTGTAAAGTCCAACTTAATCAATGCATGTCTGAGTACAAAATTTAGAACTTACCTCTTTGGAGCTGGGAGTGAAAGAGACCATAAAGGCAAACTGAAGATCCTTCACCATGTCTTCCGTTTTGTTTTCTTCTTCAGCATCATTCACTTGAGCCAAGTTTGCAGTCTTATTTCCCAGGTTCAGTGCCTGTATTTGATCTTCCCAGCCAAAAGGCTTAGCCACCATAGCCCTTTCATTTGTATTTCCAGCAGCCCCTACATTTCCAACCGGTACAATTCCCCTTTCAGGATTAGCCTCCTTGGTCGGGTTTGTGCATTCACGAGCAAATTGACTTGACTCATGACAGTTATAGCACCTCAGACTGTCCTTATTGAAACCCACTTTCTTGTCAGTAGGAAAGGTCCAGTTATTTTTTCCAGTCTTTTTAATGAAGTTTTTGGCTCTGAAAACACCCATTGCAATCTGCCAGAAAATATCCATCTCTTCTATATCTTCGGGATGAATTTGGTTCAGTTTAACAATCATAATAGGAGGGACCAAATTGCTAGCTAGGAAAGCGTTGTAACAGTTCATAAACACGGCCATTAGTGCAATGTTTTCTTCAGTCTCCTTAGAGATTGAAGGAATCTAAGGAGGGGGTTTGGTTGTAGAACTTGCTAACGACATAGAGAGCTAGGCCTTGCTAGGGGTTGGTTGAAGCTCTGAGGAGAGTGGTAGACTAGTGGTGGAGCTGGTTGATTCAATGACAACCTAAACATAGCAAAACCATCTTGAGCAACAAAAGCGTTTTTATTGGAAGAATTGTATCTTGCTGTGTTATAAGAACTGGCATGTTGATGGCACGCTGCCTATCATCCATTCGCAAGACTTAATTACAGTCATCCTTTCAGAGATAGTCATCCTAGCCAGATTTTTGGTCTTTTTAATGACAGCCACATTGTTATCCCGACTCTGAGGAAGATAGTTTAATTGCTTCTTATTAACATCAACAAGGGTCAGCTCGATCTTAGCAACACACATTTGAGTGTAAAGCTTGACAAATCTTTGAAGTTGAGCTTCCAACGACTTACCCAAGACATGATTAAACATATTAAACTTTTGACAAAGCAGATCTTGTCTACATTTCCTCATGTCATCATTTCCCTCATATACATCAATCAAAGCCTCCCACAGTGCTTTAGCAGATTTAACTTCCCTTAATCCTTGAGCGGTGTTAGGTGACAAAACCAAGGTGAGTGTGGAAAGAGCACTCTCATCCTCTTCAACTCTTCAAATTCAACATCAGTGAACATCTCAACGGGTTTTGGTGCAAAAGTCTTTTCTTCATCGTCCATTTCATAGGCAATGAGTGTGGGACACCTTAGAATGCTTCTTTAAGCCTTAGAATCCTTCATGTTTAAGTAATTCTCAAACCTGAACTTCCACTCGTTAAATCCATCAGTAATTAACAGGCGAGAAATACGAGTGGTAGTTCCCATAACAGGTCCAACTCCTGATGCAGGTTAGTAATGGATGTTCTAGTGTTCTTAGTCTCCATTATAAAATTTTAAAGTCAAACTCTAGAAACAGTAGTAAAACAGATAATCCAATTCAACACAAGTCCACACCGAGAACCAAATGTTTGACCGAGAACTTAATCCTTGTGACCAAGAACCCAGTACTGAGAACCAACAGTTGTTTCTTTTGTCATTTTGTAATTTCTTATTATAATTGGTCATAACATCGCTTTAAAAAATATCAATTCAATTCATGTCCAACTGGTTCTGACCAAAATAGAGTTGAGTTGAAATGAGTCATTTTAGTTAAAAAAAAGTTCCAAAATAAGTTCAACCGTTATTTTTTTAAAGTGGCTAGAAGTGGTGGCAATAGTAGTGGCAGCAAGGTCGACTACAAGATGGCGTGTGATGACCGTCGTTCGAGTCATGCAAAAACCTAATTAACCTAAGTAGCTATGGTAAGTCAGGTATCGTATCCACCAGGAGTATATGGTCAATGTAATGTGCAACTAGTTTCTAGAATTATGAAGTAACTGTCAACAGTGCTGATCACACTAGCAATTGATTGGGTTTTAATAACAAGCAAATAACTAATCAAAGATTCGTTCAATAAACAAAGCAAATCACACCCGGGAATTCAAGTAAGTAACTAACAGCAATCTCATGCAACCTAACAGATTAATTATCTCGTGTCAACTACAGACTGACTAACAGGTTAAACCTTTGGCATCCACGCTCGCTAACACACGACACTGGTTATCAAAAGGTCCCTGCCAGTGTGACTCAACTAAGGGCAAACGTATGCTTTATTGCAATTAACAGGTCAAACAATCCTATGAGCAATTATAGCAATCGACAAACTAATCGTTCTGATCGAAATAAACCTAAACCGACTGATTGTACGAACATACTAAACATCAATACTCATAGATTAACATCAAAACAATTACAATTAGTTGTTCTAGTACATGAGAAATAAACTGAAAGATTACAAACTATATATCCCGGGTATGACTCGAAGGATCTAGCCGCGTCTCGGCATCTCTCGGTCTTCGATTCTGATGATTTGGATCATATCTATGGCCTTGAGATGAATGGAAGTGATGGTGGGCAGCTATTCTCTTCAAAATATGCTCTGGAAACTGAATGGAACTGAATGGAATCGATTAGGTTCGTCAAAACATGTTTTAAACAAAAACCCTAACTTTCCCGTTTTTGGGAACCATCGCGCAGTACCATGGTCTAGAAACGCGATGGTCCAAAATAACTTCATATTTGGATTTCTCTCGTTGAGAAACCCAAAATCCATATATTATGGGTCCCGTAACTCATTTACTAGCCCAGGATATGCTCGTTTTACTTCCTAGTCGCTTTTTGTGAACCCATCTTGTTCAGTTTTAGCATCGGCTTTAGGTTTCTCATCCAAACTCCTCCCGAATCCTTCTAACACTTCCTAAGACTTCAATTTATGCTCCGGTATTCCCGAGATATCATTCCATGCTCGTAAAAGTCTCCAATTTAGCATCTTTAACGATCATTGACCTGAAATACAAAAGCACGTATGAAGTACCAAAGTTCTAACAATATACTAAACAAAACTACATAATTAACACACTAATATATATACAAAATACCCGAACATCACATCCCCACACTTATCTTTTGCTTGCTCTCAAGCAAAACTCTAAAGCAAACATCAACCTCCATCATAGGTATATCAATTATCACCATTAATACTAGCAAGGTTTAAGGTCATACCCAGTTTTCCAGACTGACACTTTCTAGATTGACAACCCACAAATAAAGTTAATGTTACAATAAAACTCTAGAATCGCCCAGACAAGTGTACTTTGTTTCCGGTTAGGGCATACATGTTCACACCTCTCACACTATCAACACTCATATCGGTTTTATATCTGGACTAGTAAAAGATGTGCTAGTATATGTCTCCGCCCTCAAAATACCTAATATGAGTCACAACTTAATATGCTTGCAGATCAGTCTTATCTCCACCCATTAACCACCGGTTGTATAAATACTCGGACTAAGGTTTTGCTGAGGCTTAGGTTTGGGAGTGGATCAGGCTTATTTAGTGACTCAGGTGGATGAAACCCAGTTAAACAAACCAATATACAGACTCACGAATACAAACGAACTAATTGCACAATCAACCGCTATTTACATACTCAACTGCTAATAACAACTGAAATACTAAACTGATAACTTCTTTTTGTCTTTTTGCTGATTTTTTGATATATATATATATATATATATATATTTTTTTTGGCATCAATAACTAATAATTACAACTCAGAACTTTACAACTTTATAACTCGTCTGACTAAGTACAACTCGAAATATATACGACTCGATAACGAACTGGATTTCATCACACGGGTTAAAATAAAATAACGGCCAAGGCTGAAATGGTATGTAATGTTTAGTTTTATCAAATGAAAAAGGAATATGGTCCAAACGGGCTCTTAAGGGATAATCTCGGGTAAGGAATTTATTTAGTGAGGAAATATGTACGGAAAAGGTTTTCTAAAGACCTAATCTCCATACAGGTGGTGGTTTTAAGATCTCAAAAAGCATGTGACAAGCAAGTTCTAATTCTGTAAAACATACCGGTTTCCCTCAATAAATGACAAGACATGTTTTATATTTACTATATAATATGTGTATTAAGTATAGGGGCTAATCTCACAATATGTCTGGAAATAAAGGCTACCGATATGAAACATGTATACCCGTCCCCTTGACTCGTTATCCCCACCTAAACGATTCCATTTTCAACTTCTCGTTTTAAAAATATTTGTCAGGATAACTATCAAGAAGCTGAAAAACCAACCATGACTCAAAACCTCTAACTTGGCATTAATAGCAGTAAGTGACAGTTATAACTTAGGTTTCTGAATACTCTTCGAGGTACTGTTGGGCTAAAAATTTTCAATTTTCCCCCATCCCTACACTTGATGTTGACATTGTTCTCAATGTTAAAATTTTAAAACAATTAACAAACATTTGAGGGACGGGTTGAAATTGAATGTTTAACAATTTAAAAATCAGGCTCTAATATGATAGTTCTAACACAAAAATCTACAATTACACTCTCAACACGTAAACTAAAATAACAAAATAAATTATGAAACTGAAATCACCTACTATGACTGAAAAGACAATACTAAAAAATGGCTCGCAAACCCTCGTGAAAACTCGTCTTCTCCAAAGACTAAAACTGAATCTGCAAAATCTCAAAACGTGTAGAAGCAAGCTTCTCACCGTGTGTAAGACATAGGTCTTTTAAGAATTTTGCAAAAAATGAAGTGTTAGTTCATTTTATTAAAAATTATTACCGAGCCGAATTAGTTAAGTTTCATAATAAATTTTGTTAAATGAGTTAAAATGTTAAAAGACCTAACTCACTTTCGTAGGAATCACGGTTGCATTTAGCGTATGCAACAAGCCCTTTAAACCCCCCGGTAGCCCGGTTGGACAAGTTAGGTCTCGTGAGGGTTTATAGTGAACTACACCCACAAAGTTCCAATACAACAAAATATACACGTACCTGGATTAACCACAACAACAAAGAACACAAAAGCACTTTAGGTAGCTTAACTGAAACCTCATTTTCTGACATAACTTTACCGCACACATCAAAATCCCAACTTTTTCCTTGCGGTATCCCCACACTTAGCTTTGCTATGATGGTACGCTTGAAATACAATTAGTAAAAAAAAATACAAACTAAAAATATACAAAATGTACAATTACCACCGTTTTGATAATTTTTTTGGCATTCAAGGTAGGCAGCTGACCCGTTCCCGTGCAGCCATTTCATTACTTGCACGGTTCTCCTCAAGAGGTTGCTTCCAACTTTTTAACACACCATAATCCGGCCCAAACCTTGCCAACCTCCATTTTGCATCACATTCAGATGGTTTCTTTACCTTTTTCGTTTTCTTCTTCTTTCCCATTCTTGTTGTTACTTCCTCACCATATCTAACTCCATGCAATATCTATTCTGTTCTTTCACCTCCATGCTACCCTTTAGCTCATTCCTGTCAATCACAAAACATTTCTCTTGTGTGTGATCCTTGCTCAAGGATTCACACTTGTCAATAAAAGGGTTAGTAGCATTTTCAAATAATAATAACCGCTTATCACGGTTCCCACATTTAATTCCCAAAACTCCCATAGCACAATCAATTACTGCATGTGCTGTGGCAAAGAATGGCCTACCTAGTATGACTTCAGATTGTTTAATATTCCTTTTCGCATAATCAAGTACAAGGAAGTCAACTGGGTAGCTAAATCCATCCACCTGCACCATTACATTAGTAACCATGCCCCGAGGGAGTGTATGAGTTTGATCCGCCAACACCACGGTGGTGTTTACACTTTCTAACGGGCCAAACTCATACTGATCATATAAACTGCCAGGCATGATACTAACACATGCTCCAAGATCTAGAAGTGCCCGATCAGTTTTAAACTCCCCAATTTGAATTGATAAAAATGGCACTCCCGGGTCTTGGAGTTTACTTGAGGTGGTATTATCCTCCACCTCCTCATCTCTGCTCTTGGTCAATTTACCATTTAAACATTTTTCACAAGTACAATTTTCACAAAAAGACATTTCATGCGTTTTTAGTTTCGATTCATTTTGGAAAATTGTTTTATTTTGACCAACAAAATCATTCTCATCACTAAACTCTTTCACCACCCCCCCCCCCTTAACAAACTGTGGTGAATCAACTTCAACACTAGTAATTTCAAAATGAGGTAAAAGACTTACCGCATTGATGTGCACATTGTTTCCTTTTTTTGAACTTGAACTGAAGTGTTGCGAGTTTACTGTGGTATCGCTCGGTAACTGACCCGCGTTTTTCTGAAATCTGCTGCGAGTTGACCAATATGTTTCGACATCGCCTCTGAAGACTTATCCCTCAACTCGAACTGTTTCTGAGTCTCTTTCTGATTATCTGTCACCAACTTCAACAACGTATCTAACTTCGAATGTACCGACTCATCTGAATTACCTGAA
This sequence comes from Bidens hawaiensis, assembly GCF_021521415.1. Lineage (NCBI taxonomy): Eukaryota > Viridiplantae > Streptophyta > Magnoliopsida > Asterales > Asteraceae > Bidens > Bidens hawaiensis. The sequence goes on from NW_027506089.1 coordinate 14,920, forward strand.
TTACCATTCTGCTGGTCTTGATTCTGATTAACCAATGAACTGTTACCCCGATAATTGTCTCTGTTATACTCCCGACTGTTATTCTGATTGTATGAACCCTGCTGATAACCACCCTGGCGGTATCTGTTCTGCTGTCAATTCTGACTAGACCCCTGAAAGTTCGGGTTCGACTGACTCGACGCGTTCCCGTATCTGAAATTCGGGTGATTCCTTAGGCCCGGGTGATAAGTGTTCGAATTGAACCCTTGGCCCTTGGAATCCCCGTACGCGTAACTGACTTCCTACTCGTCGGTATACTCGTCATCATCAAACCCAGGGCAATCTTCAACCTTATGCCTCAACTCGCCACAATCTGAACAAACCGGGAATTTCACCCCGACTTTACCAACCTCTTTCTTTTTCTCTTTTCGATAACCCGCGAGTTCTCGTTCTAACTTAGCAATTCTGTCTGACTCGCTTGAGGCTGATTTAACCGACCGGGTAACCCCGTGTTTTCATCTTCGATTTGCAGCTGCCTCTGCCTTAGAATCTTCACACATAAATTCCAAAAATTCCCAGTCATTTTCCTCGGGTTGATTCAACAACTGACTATTACACGAAGCTTTTAAATGTTTTCTGTCTTCATATGTCAACCCGTCTACAAAACACTTAACCAATTCCCACAACTCAATCTGATGGTGCGGGCACTTCCTTATCATTTCCTTGTAACAAGTAAAAGCCTCATGAAACAACTCACCCGGTAACTGTGAAAAGTGTCTAATCTCCATTCGGGCCTCGATGGTCTTCGACTGTGAATAATACTCGTTAAGGAACACTTGCTGCATCTCACCCCAGTTCTCTATACTGTGCATCGGTAGCGAGTTGAACCAGTGTTTGACTTTGTCTTTTAGTGAAAACTGGAACAACCGCAACCGAACCTCATCCTGATCATACGTACCGTCACCGATAGACCCGCAAATAGCTTAAAAATCTGACAAATGTGAATACGGGTCTTCAAATCCCAATCCGAGAAAATGGGGAACTATGTTGATGTAGGACGAACGGGATTTAAATGTCGGTTGTCCCTGTACATGAACCTGTGGGACAATCGGTGAGGCACCATCTGAGATAGCCGGTCTGAATCAACTGTTTACACCCCGAACCGGAGGCCAAAATTCCTTCGTCTGGCCCTCGGTTCCTCAAAACCTCCCCGGTTAACCTGAATCGGCTGTCTTCGTTCCTCCCGATATCTTCCAACACCATCTCAGTCTGGATTTCTGTTCCTCCACCTGTTACCTCTCACCCTAATCGGTTCCTCAACCTCATCAACCTCTTCAACCTGTATACCCTCACCTGCATTTCTCTGCTCAAACCCGTCATTCACTGGTCCTCGTTCTTCCTCATCCCCCTCTTCTTCGTTTTCAGTGTGAATACTAACATGGTCAAAATCTCGTATAATCGGATGTCGGTGACGAGGGGTATTATTCGGGACTGATGGCCGTCGTTTGAGTCATGCAAAAACCTAATTAACCTAAGTAGCTATGGTAAGTCAGGTATTGTATCCACCAGGAGTATGTGGTCAGTGTAATGTGCAACTAGTTTCTAGAATTATGAAGTAACTGTCAACAGTGCTGATCACACTAGCAATTGATTGGGTTTTAATAACAAGCAAATAACTAATCAAAGATTCGTTCAATAAACAAAGCAAATCACACCCGAGAATTCAAGTAAGTAACTAACAGCAATCTCATGCAACCTAACAGATTAATTATCTCGTGTCAACTACAGACTGACTAACCGGTTAAACCTTAGGCATCCACGCTCGCTAACACACGACACTGGTTATCAAAAGGTCCCTGCCAGTGTGACTCAACTAAGGGCAAACGTATGCTTTATTGCAATTAACAGGTCAAACAATTCTATGAGCAATTATTATAGCAATCGACAAACTAATCGTTCTAATCGAAATAAATCTAAACCGACTGATTGTACGAACATACTAAACATCAATACTCATAGATTAACATCAAAACAATTACAATTAGTTGTTCTAGTACATGAGAAATAAACTGAAAGATTACAAACTATATATCCCGGGTATGACTCGAAGGATCTAGCCACGTCTCGGCATCTCTCGGTCTTCGATTCTGATGATTTGGATCATATCTATGGCCTTGAGATGAATGGAAGTGATGGTGGGCAGCTATTCTCCTCAAAAAAATGCTCTGGAAACTGAATGGAACTGAATGGAATCGATTAGGTTCGTCAAAACATGTTTTAAATGAAAACCCTAACTTTCCCGTTTTTGGGAACCATCGCGCAGCACCATGGTCTAGGAAACGCGATGGTCCAAAATAACTTCATATTTGGATTCCTCTCGTTGAGAAACCCAAAATCCATATATTATGGGTCCCGTAACTCATTTTCTAGCTCAGGATATGCTCGTTTTACTTCCTGGTCGCTTTTTGTGAACCCATCTTGTTCAGTTTTAGCATCGGCTTTAGGTTTCTCATCCAAACTCCTCCGAATCCTTTTAACACTTCCTAAGACTTCAATTTATGCTCCGGTATTCCCGAGATATCATTCCATGCTCGTACAAGTCTCCAATTTAGCATCTTTAACGATCAATGACCTGAAATACAAAAGCACGTATTAAGTACCAAAGTTCTGACAATATACTAAACAAACCTACATAATTAACACACTAATATATATACAAAATACCCGAACATCAACGTGTAGGCGATGACAGAGATGGAGATAACAATATTTATAAACGGTGCTAACCTATTAGAACCCTTTAATCAATAAGTTTCATAGCATTTATCCATTTTGTTACCTAACGACCTCAACTAAACCTACAATTGACCCGTTTACTGGTTTGAGAAACAAAGGGGTATTTAGGATTGCTTATTTTCACCAAGTTATAACTTCTTTTTGGAAAAGAAAAAGATGTTCGAGATTGTTTTTGCTGTAAAAGGAAAAAGTTAATAAGCTACACTTTTATAATTTATTAATTTAATGAAAAATTATAAAGAGTTAAAATAAAGAATCCCAAACACCAATTAAACAAACCTATTCATAGTTTATATTTGCACAAATCAATAAATCACTAATGTTGCATACTTGTATATAAAATACTAGAAAGTATATATTTGATTCATATGTGTTATAAGAGTGAGCCCCAAGTAGGCCCATCATATAAAAAGTACCTATCATTAACAAATTATTGAATCTTGTTTACATAATTGTTAACATAAGAAGCCCCAATCCACAATTAAACTCTTGAGCCCAAAGCTTCACTCTTATTTGCTTGCTTGCCTCTTCATACCCTCTTCAGCCGGCAATTTATCTATCTCTTATCAATCCAAAATCCGATCAAATTCTCATCGAATTCCTTCAATTGATTCGATTCAGTTTCTGGGTTTTGATTCAATTGATTACTTGTCACCGTCCCCTATCAAATCTTGATCCTCACAGGTGATTTTTTTTGTTTTTTTAATGTTCTGCATCGTTCTTGATTTCAAATTGGGTTGATCTGATTTTGATTTGATTTTGTTTTAATTTAGTGGGTTTGTTTCTAATCCGGATAAGATAAACGGGTTTTGATCAGAATTTGATTTTGTTCACCCAAATGGTCTGTTTTCATAATCCAATCCCGGTTGATAATTCGCATAATAAATCTTTAAAAAGAACTCCAATTTCAGCATGTGAACAGTCTCCGTCTGCTTTGATTGATTTGATCATATTAATTGCTGTAATTGGTGCTTGTGGGTTCCTAATTTACCCCTCTGCAAATCTTTTATTTTTCCGAACTTTCGAGTTTCTTGAAAAGATATTATTTTTAATCAAAGATGAGGTTCTTGAAGCCCCCATGATATATGGGTGTTTAGGCCTTAGTATCTTCAGTGCATCAATGGCTGTTTTGGCTGTTACAATATGCACATCTCATAAATGTGGTAAACCGGGCTGTCGTGGGCTGCATAAGGCGGCTGAGTTCGATATCCAGCTCGAAATGCACAATAATTCGAGTAAATCAAATTGTTCACATGGTGGTGGTAATTTGGGGAGAATCGGGTTGAAAAACGGTTTGTTTGAGTTGCCAAGAGATTATCATAAGGAGTTAGAGGCTGAGCTCAAGAAGATGGCGCCGATAAATGGGCGCGCGGTTCTTGTTTTTCGAGCGCGGTGTGGTTGTTTGGTTGGAAGATTGGAAGTTCCTGGTCCAAAGAAGAATCAGAAAAGGATTAAAAAGTAGATAAAAGATGATTCTGTGGTTATAAAACATGATTAAAATAAGTTGTCTGGATATATGAATGGTGGCGCATATACAAGCCTTGGTATATACTTTGTGATGAGATTTTGATATAAAGATTTAAGCTTTGATGTTCCTGTCATGTGTGGTTTGGCTTTTTTTGATATTATCCTTAACTTTTGCTTTTGTGGTTGATTCTGGGGATAAGTTTATGGTTAGTGGACAAATTATAAGTTTAACCATTGTGTTACATAGAATATTTAGTCGGATTACTTATAATATATCACAATTATCCTGAATATATGATCTATTATAATTATTGTCGCACCCCGCTTTTCAAAGGGTTTATTGTGCCTCACGAAGACCAGCGCTGTTGTAGGGGCGCTCAAGGGAGCAGCGGCCTCACGAAGACCGGCGGGGGGGGGGGGTCACTTTTTCATACACAATGTGTGTGTATAATAGGGCGGAAAAGGGGCTAAAACCACAACGGGGCGTTACGGAGAAGGACTTTGAAGCTCTGTTTCTTACGTGACGATGACGTGGAGGGGCTTTAAAGCCCCTTGATAGTCAACAGCCTTAAAGTACACCATTTTACACTGGTGAATTCAATTAACAGACTAGATTAAGTAAAAGAGAAAAGAAAAACGTATATAATCTTGATCATATAATTTGTGGTAGTTTATGCATTCAATAGCAAACGTTTATAGCTCGTGCTTTCACTAGTATACACATCAGTGCTCATATGTTGATTACGTGGCTAAGATCGAGCGTTTCCGTGGCCATATAATAAGTATATAGTGGTGCCGTTATACATGCATATATAACGTGAACATATTTTATATAAACGTGGTGTATGCATCGGGATGTTTTGTTTTCAAGGATTAAGTCTTAAAGATGACAGTTTGTAATACTAGATAAATAGTCTCGATCTTCAAGTGTTTTGATAAAGGAAATTATATATCTTTTTTTCCGAATAACACATAGTCATGCACACTCTAAAGCTACTTAAAAATTATACATATTTGTCGACCACGTTATTTTAACCCTCCTCCGTTGAAAAGGCAAAACCTTATTCAACACCTTGAACACCTTGGTACCGCTAAGCGAAGAAGCCTTCGTGAAAGAAAAGAATGCAAAACAATTGTAAATTTCAAAAGTTTCAATGATATATAATAATGCAAAATCATTTTCTTTCTACATATGATTCATTTCAGTTGACTCTAATTTTATATTCCATTGTCATTAACACGTTATTTGGCATCACCAACCACATCTACCGACAACTTGTAGATAGACAATGGACATCACCTGTGGATCCACAACCATTTCATCGTACTATAATCATACACGTGCTTGCAAGATTTCACGTACACTTTTATGAGAGGTTTGAAACTTGATTCGCTAATACCACATATAGCAAAAATTGACGTACCTTATTCTTTCTAGAGTAATGTTATTTATGTTTTGGATTTTAGTGTGTCTACTTTGTTTAAAGATATTTGTTATTGAGAATCATAAAATACTACTCCCGTATAGACGTGCACAAATCGGGTTCAACTGGAAAACCCGAACCGGTTCGAAACCGGTTTTTTCACACCGGGTTGTAAAATGGAACCGGTTCCAATCAAGAACCGGTTCGGTTCCCGACCCGAACCGATGCCCAGATATGCTAACTTTTAAGAACCGGGTAGGGTATGAACCGGAACCGGTTTTTACGTAAAAACCGGTTCCACCGGTTTTTTTTTAAATTTAAATATTATAGCCGTTAGGAACCGGTTCCAACGGCTATATAGCCGTTTTTGACCGTTGGAACCGGTTTTTTAACTACAAATAGGTTATTTTCTTACTATAAATAGCAAGGTTTGTTTGTGTACTTGTTAAACCAATTCCAAAACTATAAAACACACTCCAAACCACAATTAACCTTAAACCGACAACAAATGGCAACTAATGATGACGTTGTTATGGTGATCGAAACAACAAGATGCCCCGATGTTTGGGTTCATTACGATTTGTGTCTCATGACCGACTCACATGAGTTGGCACGTTGCAAATATTGCTCGAAGTTTCTTAAAGCAGGGTCCAACTCGACATTACGAAAACATACGAGTAAGTATTGTCGAGAGAAAAGAAGGTTGGAAGCTAAAAAAACGGAAGTGGGAGAGTCGTCCGGCTCTACAACCTAAAAATAAGTATTCCCGGATTAAAACGACGGACTTTGTTTTTTATGTTTTAGTTGTTATGTTTAGTATCGTTTATGTTTTAATAATGTTTGTAATAGTTATTTTTTAAATAAATAAAATGTTCGACGTTATTAAAAAAGTAACAAAAATTAATTATGAGTAACAAAAGTAATTATAATAAAACAAATCAAAACTAAATATTAGTTGAACAAGTTACAAATAATTTTACCAAAACAAATAATTACAACTCTTCTTCGTCTTCATTCTCGTCTTCACCCTCGTCTTCGTTATCGGAAGAAACCCCATCCTCCGCCTCCTCATCATGAATATGACGCTCTATTAGTATTTCGTCTTCAAAGTTCGCCTTGTGTTGTACACGATCCACCGCATCCAAATGGTCCTTTAGGCAAATGCAAACCTCTAGAGACTCGGGAGTTAGTTTTGTTCTTCGCATAGATAACACCCTCCCACTAAGAGAAAAAACCGATTCGGAAGCAACCATTGAGGCTTGTACGGCAAGCAAATCACGAGCCATGGCGGATAGAATGGGAAATTCGTTTTGTTTACCTTTCCACCAAGCCAACAAATCAATATTGCGAATTTCGTCGACCGTTGCGCCCTCAACATAGTTTGCTCCACTATATCGACCAAGTTCGCTACTTGGTGTGTTTCCTTTTTGCCTCTTAGATGCCGATTCACGAATCCCATTCATCAAGTTTATAAGTGGGTCATTGCACGGCCTACTAGTTGTTGTTTTTTTCACAAAAGACGATCTCGTGCTTGGACCATACATTTGAAAATAATGGTCATAAAGGTCTTGAAGGTTTTTGTTGAACTTGTCCTTCGCTTCCGTCGACAACTTCGGGTCAATTTCGTGCATACATAAGTTGTCGAATATTTCCTCAATCGTTGTTTCAACCCCATTAACATTCCAATAGGGGTTTAATGCGGCGGCACAAGTAAAGACCGGCGGTATGTTTTCAAAATATTTTATGAACTTTTCTTTCATCACCGCAACAATATTTTCGAAGAGTTTGTTCTTCTCCGCAAAGCTTTTAAAAACACAAGACATATAGTACAATTCTTGCAAACCCCAACAACTAGTAGGGTAATAGACTCCCGATAATTTTGTTGTTGACTTTTTGAACACGTCAAGATACTCCAATAAATAACCGACTTGGACCCAAACACTTTCCGGAAACATATCGGCCTCGCGTTCTTCAACAAGATTGTTATGAAAAGCTTGTAAAGTTTGGCGTTGGGCAAAAGCACACTTTAACATATGACAAGTTGAGTTCCAACGGTTTGGAACGTCCCAATTCGGCCCCAAATACTTTCTTTCAACCGACTTGCAATAGTTCTTATATTCAAGATGTCTTCTTTTACCACTTTTGAAGACATCTTGTAACATAAGTCTAAAGTATTTTAAATCATCACAAATGTTTTCATTGTCAAGACCTATTTGAACAACCAAGTTGATGATATGTGCAACACATCGGACATGAAAAAAATCCCCGAAACAAGGTGGTGAATATTTAATGATAAATTTTTCAGCCGCCTTAGTATTGTTTGAAGCGTTGTCAAACGAAATCGAAAATATTTTATTTCTCAAGTTGTAAGTCGTTATAACTTCATCAAGTAATTCAAACAATTTTTCGGCGGTATGTGGGAACGGGAAGTTTTCAAAAGCGATGGTGCGTTTCATCAATTGCCATGTCACCGGATCAACCCAATGAGCGGTGACACATATGTATGATTCGGGCAACCCGTGTGGTGCCAACCAAACATCGGTAGTTAAACTAATCATGGCTTCTAAAGAATGAAAAGACTCGATTAACTCTTTTTAGCACACTCCCACAACCTGATACAATGACGTCTTAAGGTAGTACGACTTACATGTGTGTATCTCGGTTGTAGAGTTTCGCGAATCAACGACGTCAACTCCGGGTCATCAAAGTGGTTAAACGGCAAACCTCGTTGAATAACGAACTTTGCCATTCTATCTTGAACTTGAGTCGTGTTGTAACGAAATAGTGTACCATCTTTACCCAAGTCAATTTGATCGGTCGTGCCAATCTCTTTCAACGCCTTGCAATATGGCTTCTCGATGTGCTTTCTCAAAGTAGAGTTGGAATCGTGCTTTAATATTGAACCACATAGTTTGCAACGAGCCTTTTGATAACCTTCGTCATCCACAATCAAATCCCAATTCTTCCATATGTCTTGGTTGCGGTTATGGTTGACTACCGTAACAACCCTTGGGTCCTCTGTAACAGGAACGGGGGCAACAAAAACACTCTTCTTAGCCTTCTTGTTAGTTTTTTTGATGGGTGCCATAATAATATTTAGTTTGATGGTCGGGTAAAGGAACGGGTTTGCTAAAGGAGTAGTATTTTAGTTTGTTTTTGAGTTTGGTGGTGAAACAAGTGGTGGAAACAAGTTATATATAGGTTTGGGCATCAAAAACCGGTTCCAACGGCTATATTACCGTTGGAACCAGTTCCAACGGATCTATTGTCTCAAAAACCGGTTCCAACGGCTATATTACCGTTGGAACCGGTTCCAACGGCTAGTTTGACTTTTGTTTGACCCTTCAAAAAAAACCCGTCGGAACCGGTTTTTCCAGGTACGAACCGAACCGGTTCCAATTAAGAACCGGGTAGGAACCGGGTTGGAACCGATACTGACATACAAATAGGAGAACCGGGTACGATTTTCGGGTACAAAAATACCCAAACCGGGTATTGTACCAACCGGGTTGGAACTGGAACCGGTTCCGGTTCGGTTCCACCAGTTAGGTTCCGGAACCGGTTTTTTTGTGCACGTCTACTCCCGTAGACGAATTGTCAACATATATAATTATTTTTAGAGCATTCTCATTTCATCCATCAAAGCACAGCCTATCTCTATAGTTTAAAGAAAACTTCCATTTATTCACTTTATCCTATCCCGTGTTGGTATGACTAACTCTATTTAATGAAAATATGCTACAGTAACTTTTTAAATATGAAAAGCTACTGTAGCCCTCCCTATCTCAACTACATCGTGCTTTCACCTGCCCTTTTTACTTCTCCAGCTCTTCTTTCTAGGGTTCATTCGCTCTCTCTAAGGCTATGTGTAGTGAAGGGGCTACAATATTGGACGATTTTTGACATGTGACGCCTAGTCAGCAAATGGGGAATTTTTGTTTTAGGGTGTAATGGTTATACACACACACACACACACACATCACATAAAATAATAATAATCTTCAAACTGTCCCCCCCCCCCCCCCGGTCGCCCCTCTTATCGCCCCCGAGGGGGAGGGGGTGTTCCTCTTGAATGTTGCCCAAAATCGACATAATTGCCGCCCCATTACACTTGGCCTAAGAAAATCGAAGAAATTGAAGCAAATCATCGGCCCTCTCTGCCGTCTTCGTTCCTTCTTAAGCAAATCGAACACCAAAATCAAAGAGTTCTAGTTCGAATTGAAGCAATTGAGTTCCTGTGTTCATCGATACAAGCTGCTATAGGTACCTCTTTCTCTCTTTATCTCTCAATTTCACTATCTTGATGAAATTTACCACAAATTAGGAACGCCAAAGCTAAAACAAACAGTCAAATAAGTTACTGAAACACAATATCTGAGGTTTTATTGAGTATCTAGCTACTGCATGCAATCAAGGATGTTCATGGTCCGGTTTTGACGGTTTGACATAAAAATTTACATCAAACTGTTAGAGTGATCTTGTATTATCGTAAACTAAAACCGAACCGTTTGGAAATTTAAGAAAAGATAATGTATTTTATGGAAAAAAAACGATTAGGCAAAATATATTTTAAGAACAATAATGTATGTCAAACTAAAATCATGCGGTGGAGTAAATAAACGCTTTTAACAAGTAATTGTAGGACAACATTTTGATAGCGAGCAAAATATGAAAACAATCTGTGCACATGATCATATGGCTTGAATGCACAGATTTGTGATAAACAAGCAACTAAAGAGCAGTAAAAGAAGACAATGCACACGAGGTTAGCTTTATTTTTACTATTAGTTGCCATCTCAAATTGATACAAGCTTCACAAATGTGTATTTCAAATTGAAATCATACAGTAGAGTAAATAAGTCTGTAAGAAACAGAACTTATTAGCTCAACTTTTGTTTTAGTTTGCATCTATATGGGTCATTTGCTTGTAATTTGTTGGAGTGTGCAACGGGTACGACCCAAACCGACCTAACAATCCATTGTTTTGTTAATATTTTTTTTACGGGTTAATGCTTTTGTAATGTTTCTTTATATAACTGCACTTTGTTGACTAGTGTTAAAGGGGAATTATTGTCATTATGCTGCTCTTGTTATATGTGTTGGAAAATTTTTGTGGAAAAAATATATATGTGTAAACTTTTAATTATTTTATTTAAGGTCGTTAGTCAATTAGTAAAGACATTAAAATGTCCTTTAATTTGGTCAAAAAAATTAAAGTTTTGGTTAATGGTTCCTTTAATTTGGTCAAAAAATTAAAGTTTTGGTTAATGATGGTTGAATGGTTTCAACTTTCTACTAATATAAATACCAAGGGAGCTCCTTGGTTGTAGACACACAAAAAATTAACACATTCTTTCTTGTGTTTTTTCCAACTTTCTCCTTAAAAAATTCCAACATTCTTGATCATCTTCATCATTTTCTTTAAGGTACTATTCGGGTGCTAGTGCCCTCCCCGGCAGTACATATTGCTTAGGCCGTTGTACCCTGGGAAACAAAACGAGGAGAGACCCGGAATTTGTTTAAGGGCCCCGTATAAAACACGATCCTCGGCCACAAAGACTACTACACCATTCTTCTTCTACACCTTTCTTGCATTATTTTATTTCAATTGTATTGTAATTTTGATTTTTTCCGGTGTAATTCGTATTGTAATTTACCTGCTTTCCTAGATAGGTTTGATTCCTTGTATTGTAATCATTTTATTAAAAGTGTTTTATTTTTATACGTGAACGGTTTCCTACAACCTTAAAACAATTTTTTTTTAAATACCGTTCGTGTATTCAAAACATTCTCGTGTGACTCAAACTAGTTTTGTTTCACGCGATTGTGTTTTTAAAAAACATTTTTTTCCGTTTCTATTCAAAGGACCGACTTTGTAGAAACGGAAACCGGTTACAATTCGGATCTTTTAACGCTAAACTGTTGGAAAAACCCATTGTTTGGTCCCTTCAAAGTTGGACTTAGAACACCTTCGGTGGGTTAATTCAAGAGTTCGGATTAAAAAGTTTTGCGTAACTTTAATTTAGTGGGAGCGACCACTATTAATATTTCCAAAAAACTAACTTAGCATAGTTTATTTTTCAGAAAAAATGGCATCACCATCATCGAGCAAGGTTACCGGTACGTGTTTGTCCGTTATGGTAGGAGCGACTACCATGGCTAATCACGCTGAAAAACCCGAGAAGTTCTCGGGTTGCACTTTAAACGGTGGAAACAGAAGATGTTCTTCTATTTGACCACCTTGAACTTTGTGAGGTTCTTGACAGAATCCGCTCCCCTAGCCACTAACACGGAGGGGGGAGACCGACGCTCAAACTTTGAGTACGGTAGATGCGTGAAAGCATTCGGAATTCTTATGTCGAAACTATGTGTTAAACGGTTTAGTTGACGCGTTGTATAACGTGTACTCTTCAATAAAGTCTGCCAAAGAATTATGGGAGTCTTTAGACAAAAAGTACAAAACGGAGGATGCGAAACAAAGAAATTTGTTTTCGCCCGTTTCTTGGACTATAAAATGGTTGACTCTAAGACTGTAATTAGTCAAGTCCAAGAGTTGCAAGTTATACTTCACGACATCTTTGCTGAGGGAATGACACTTAGTGAGACATTTCAAGTGGTAGCGATGATTGAAAAATTGCCTCCTAGTTGGGTTAAGTTTAAGAATTATCTTAAACACAAGCGAAAGGAGATGACCATTGATGATCTTATTGTTCGACTTCGGATATAAGAAGACAATAAAAGAGCTCAAAAAGGTAGCCTAGTGGAAGTTTCTGCCAAGGCTAACTTAGTCGACTACGGTCAATCCTCCAAAGGGGGCAACAAGGGCAAAGGTAAAGGTAACAAAGGGAAAGCGAAAGTGGACCTTGGCGTGAAGAAAGGGGCTGTGAAAAAGAAGCCTCCGCCTTTCCAAGGACCATGTTACAACTGTAACAAGATGGGGCACCGAGCGAACCAGTGCAAGAAACCAAAGCGCGAGCGCGCGCATTTGGTGGACGAGGATGGCACTCCTCTTGTGGCGATGATTACCGAGGAAGCGGCTTTCATTGAGGAAGTCAACGTTGTGGGAGACGCTCCCAAAGGGTGGTACGTTGACACCGGCGCAACCCGCCATGTTTACGGCGACAAACAACTCTTTAAGAATTTCAAAGAGGCGGCGGGTGACCAGAAGCTTTACATGGGGAATAAAGCGACTGCGGACATCATGGGGGAAGGCAATGTGGTCTTGAAGTGGACTTCTGGCAAGGAGCTCACGTTGATCAAAGTTCTCTATATTCCCGAGATTCGCAAGAATCTTGTCTCGGGATGGATGCTCAACAAGCACGGATTTCGCTTGGTGATTGAATTGGATAAATTTATTTTATCGAAAAATGGAATGTTTGTCGGCAAGGGTTATGCCGACAATGCTATGTTCAAATTGAATGTAATTGTTGTAAAAAATTCTATGAAGAAAATTGCAACTTCTATTTACATGATTGAGTCGTCAAATTCTAATTCTTGTGTTTGGCATGGTAGACTAGGACATGTAAATTTTAATTCAATTCGACGTTTAATTAAATTAAATAGCATTCCATGTTTTAAAATCGATTCAAAATATAAATGCGAAACATGTGTTGAATCCAAACTAACGAGAAAGCCTTTCAAATTGGTTCAACGAATAACCGAACCCCTTGATTTAATCCACACCAATGTGTGCGATTTAAAAGCCACTCCCACAAGAGGTGGAAATAAGTATTTCATCACGTTCATTGATGATAGTACTCGGTATTGCCATGTACACTTACTTAAAAGTAAGGATGAAGCAGTAGACAAGCTTATATTGTATAAAGATGAGGTTGAAAATCAACAAAAACGGAGAATAAAAACTTTGCGAAGTGATAGGGGTGGTGAATATGTTTCACCATTTGCGGAAATATGCGCAAAAAGTGGCATAATACATGAGTGTACCCCACCTTATTCTCCACAATCAAATGGCATTGCGGAACGAAAGAACCGTACAATAAAAAGATGATGAATGTCATGTTGATTAGCTCGGGCGTGAGCTATGACTTGTAGGGGGAGGCTATTCTCTCGGCCAATTATATTTTGAATAAGATACCCCACAAGAAAACGGACGTAAATCCGTATGAGTTATGGAAGGGTAAAAAACCTTCATACAAATACATTCGAGTGTGGAGGTGCCTTGCCAAGGTGACGATTCCGCCACCAAAGGCACTAACGATAAGACCTAAAACCGTGGATTGTATATTCATTGGATATGCACACCATAGTAATGTGCATAGGTTTCTTGTACTTGAGTCCAAGAATCCCAATATACATGAAGGCACTATTGTTGAGTGGAGGACTAATGGTTTTTTCGAAAATGCGTTTCCCTGTTTAAGGAAAACACATGCGAGTTCATCAAGAGCGGTTGATGAAGCAAGTACATCAAGAGCGATTGATGATACTATTCATGATGAGAGACATGAACGACCTGAAATTGAGGAAGATGAGCTTAGACGAAGCAAAAGACCAAGGATTGAAAAATCCTTCGGTCCTGATTTCGTGAGCTACATGGTTGAAGGTGAGCCCAATACCTACCGCGAGGCGGTTACCTCCGCGGAATCACCTCAATGGAAAGAAGCAATTGAGAACGAGATAGATTCTATATTGAAAAATCATACTTGGGAGTTAGTAGATCTTCCGCCGGGTTGTAAACCCCTTGAATATCGTTGGATATTCAAAAGGAATATGAAAGCCAATGGAAGTATTGTTAAATACAAGGCAAGGTTAGTGATCAAAGGGTATAGACAAAAAGAAGGTCTAGACTATTTTGATACTTACTCGCCGGTCACACGAATAACCTCAGTTCTAACCCTTGTATTTCAAGGTCAATAAGAAAAAGTTGATTGTCCATTTCAAAAAGTCGACCGGTAAGGTTGGTTCTTGCAATTGCGGCCTTACGAAATTTGGAAATTCACCAAATGGATGTAAAAACCGCATTTCTAAATGGCGATTTAGATGAAGAGATTTACATGGAGCAACCCGAGGGTTTCTCCGCTCCAGGGAAAGAGGGCAAAGTATGTAAACTAGTCAAATCATTGTATGGTTTGAAGCAAGCTCCAAAACAATGGCACTTAAAGTTTGATCATGTCATGCTTGACAATGGTTTCAAAATAAACGAGTGTGACAAATGTGTCTATGTGAAGGACACGCCAGGAGGTTATGTGATTTTGTGTCTTTATGTAGATGATACGCTTATCATTGGGAGTAATGATACTATGATTAAATCTACAAAAGATATGTTGAAAGCAAGGTTTGACATAAAAGACTTGGGTCTCTCGGACCTGATTCTTGGGGTTCAAATTACTAGAACCCAAAATGGTCTTATCTTGAGTCAATCTCGCTATATGGATAAAATTCTTGAGAAATTCAATAAGGATGACACGCGTGTCGCGTCAACTCCAATTGATACGACCCACCATCTATCTAAAAATAGAGGCGAGGGTGTTGCTCAGTTAGAGTACTCAAGAATTATTTGTAGTCTAATGTATCTTATGACATGCAGTCGACCCGATCTAGCTTATGCCGTGAGTAGGCTAAGTAGATATACTAGTAATCCGAGCGTGGAACATTTGAAAAGTATAACACGGGTTCTAAGGTACTTAAGATACACAAGAGACTATGGACTCCATTATAATCGAGATCCAGCTGTGATCGAAGGATATAGTGATGGAAATTGGATTTCGGATATAAAAGATTCTAAATCAACAAGTGGATATGTATTCACACTTGGTGGTGCAGCTATTGCGTGGAAGTCTTCTAAGCAAACGGTTATAGCTAGATCCACGATGGAATCGGAGTTTATCGCCTTGGATAAATGTGGTGAAGAGGCGGAATGGCTACGTCAATTTATGGAAGATATTCCAATATGGCCAAAGCCTTTGTCGGCTATTTGCATACATTGTGACAATCAATCAGCGATTGGTAAAGCCCATAGCATGATGTACAACGGCAAATCAAGGCATATTCAATGTAGACATAACACGGTACGACAACTACTCACAACGGGTGTTATCACGATTGACTATGTGAAGTCAAAAGATAACATTGCAGACCCGTTAACAAAAGGCTTAAGCAAAGAGTTAGTTAACAAGTCGTCAAAAGGAATGGGACTAAAGCCCATAGGAAAAGGGGACATGAGGGAAACCTAACCTAGTTGACTGGAGATCCCAAGATCTAGGTTCAATAGGACAATTTAATCATGAAGCCAAGGGTGGTCACTGTGGGGGAGTACCCCAAACCAAACTAAAGGGCGTTGCGTGCACGCGCGTCCTAGTCCATTCTAATTAGTGACACATGTTGTAAGGATAAGCATGATAAAGGTTAATGATTTGTGGAAATCAACAAACCTATTGCTTTTAATGATTCGAGCGAGAATCACCTATGTGAGAGAGAACTAGGGTCGGTTCGAATGGATTTTGGGGCAAAAATCCTAGAGCTCTCCCAGAACCAGGCTAGGACCATAATAGGACACGACAGTGAGGGGTTGGCCAGACCAGGGAGAGAGTTGTGTGAAGTGTATTGTCGTCTACATAAATGGGGGTATGTTCAAAGACATCGTGTCTACACACCACTAAGAGACTAAGTATGCTTCACAAAGGAAGGTTCAAAGGGTAACATCTACCTATCCTGCAATGCTCAACCGTTGAATTGGATCTAAGAAACTTGCATGTATGGATTGATCTCAATGTGAAAATGAATGAGTTTTGTTTTCACATGTGAGGGATGTTGGAAAATATGTGGAAATGAATAAGTTTTGTTTTCACATGTAGGGGATTGTTGGAAAATTTTTATGAAAAAATATATATGTTTAAACTTTGAATTATTTTATTCAAGGTTGTTAGTCAATTAGTCAAAGTCATTAAAATGTCCTTTAATTTGATCAAAAAAATTAAAGTTTTGGTTAATGGTTCCTTTAATTTGGTCAAAAAACTAAAGTTTTAGTTAATGATGGTTGAATGGTTTCAACTTTCTACTAGTATAAATACCAAGGGAGCTCCTTGGTTATAGACACACAAAAAACACAAAAAATTAACACATTCTCTCTTGTGTTTTCTCTAACTTTCTCCTTTAAAAAATTCCAACATTCTTGATCATCTTCATCATTTTCTTTAAGGTACTATTCGGGTGCTAGAGCCCTCCCCGGCAGTACATATTGCTTAGGCCGTTGTACCCTGGGAAACAAAACGAGGAGAGACCCAGAATTTGTTTTAAGGGCCCCGTGTAAAACATGATCCTCGGCCACAAAGACTACTACACCATTCTTCTTCTACACCTTTCTTGCATTATTTTATTTCAATTGTATTGTAATTTTGATTTTTTCCGGTGTAATTTGTATTGTAATTTACTTGCTTTCCTAGATAGGTTTGATTCCTTGTATTGTAATCATTTTATTAAAAGTGTTTTATTTTTATACACGAACGGTTTCCTACAATATGTTCTTGTGATTTGTTCTAATTTGTGTGCTTCGTCCTTTTAATATGCAGTTGTGTATATTTGTTATATTTATTTGCCATCAATTATATTCAAAACGTTTATAAGTGGGCCCATATCAACCCACCTTTAATAATGTCATACAAAAAGATGGAGACTTTAGGCTATCTGCTATGGGACACTAAAGGTGGAGAAACGGGGCGCAGTGGGCGCCGTACACCGCCCGGGGGTGCGGAGGGGAGAGGCGTGAAGGGGACGGCCGGCACGGTGAGGGCTCTCTCTCTCTCTCCTCTCTCACATACACACACACACATATATATAGGGGCGCCCAAGGGGCATTAAACCATCGCGGGGCGGGCTTCGATGCCCCGTTTTTTACGAGGCGATGACGTGGCATGGTGGATGGGCTTTGATGCCCCCCACCAGAGCGGATAGCCTTAGGGTTGATTATAAACTGTTGAAACTAGTAGTACCAAAGCAAGTTGGTCGGTTCGGTTTTAATGGTATAACGAGCTGGTGATGGCTACCTAACCTTCTAATATTTGTTTTTGATTGTCTTTTAAATATGTGGTTGTGCATGTGTTATATTCGTTTACCATCTTATATATTCAAAAACAATGTAATATAACGTTGTTGAAAGAACTGACAACCTACCAGAACCGAACCACCCAACCCGATTGTTGTAATTTTATATATTATATTAGTTTTATTTTAATATATTGCTAAATATTAAACTAAGATCATATAAATGATGCTCGTTTTGGCTTTCAGCTTGATAAGTAACGCCCGGGTTTGGGTCTAGGCTCGTTTATTAAGCGAACTTATTTAGGATCGAGCTCGATTAAGCTTGGCTTGATTCAAGCTATTAGTGAGTCGATCTCGAGTGGCTCATCAACTCTACACAAAACCGTAGCTACTAGGTTCCAATTTATTGAGTCAAACATGCGGATATCGTGTTATAAACAAGAGATTGTAGAAAGATTTTGATGTTATTACTCATGAACATGCTTATGTTATATAGTAATCATAGGATGAAAACTTATTAAAGTAGTAAATACAATGTTAATGTAATAACCAATTGTAATAAACATTTTGATCAAGATAATCATCGACGAGATTATCGTGATAAAAAGGATATTTCATATGTTTTTTTTATCACCCAATTAGCCATTTGGCTATTCCAGTTTTCATTACCTATTTTGTAAAATGGTTTACTTGTTTTGATTTTGAAATTTCTCTTTCAATGGAATGGAAGATGTTCGAAAACAATCGTTAAGGGTATTGTCGAAGCACGAAATGAATCTAACCTGATCCATGACGATGTTTCCACGGATTTTCGAGATGAACGGACCACGTCTTGATCTTCTTCTCGGCTGTGCTTGAGACCTGTGATGGCTTTTTGGAGGTGTGGAGGTGACTGCTAAGATATCCTGAGGATTTCTTGTTCACAGACACAAAAAAGTGGTGGTGGCTCTTATTGAGCATGACCCTCAATAAGGAGGTGGAGACCTCCTTATATAGAGTCTCATGGCCACCATCATAGTACCCTAATGGGCCTAGCCCAGTTAGGGTTACCTCCACAAAACCCCCTCAGCCCAATAACATTGTATTAGTCCATATAATAAAATAAGCCAAACATAATAAATTTAGGGTTTAGTACCATACCCCTACAAGCCCCCCAAGTCCAGTGTTGCTCCTAGGCGCGCAAGCGTCTAGGTGGAGCGCTGGACTTTATAAGGTGTGAGGCGGTTTTTTCCCTTTTCTTTGGCCTTGTCTTTATTGTCTGAGTTTTGGGAGGTTTTCCCCATGATGGTGACAAGCTGTAAAAATAATGAAGCTTGCGCGTGAGGCGGCTTATGAGCTATAATAATAGAGCCTGCGCGAGTTGCGGCTTACGAGCTATAAGAATAATGAAGCTTGCGCGTGAGGCGACTTACGAGCTATGAGAATAATAATGAAGCTTGCGCGAGAGGCGACTTACGAGCTATAAGAATAATAAAGCTTGCGCGTGAGGCGACTTACGAGCTATAAGAATAATAACAGCTTGCGCGCGAGGCGTCTTATGAGCTGTATGAATAATAAAAGCTTGCGCGCGAGGCGTCTTACGAGCTGTATGAATAATAAAAGCTTGCGCGCGAGGCGTCTTACGAGCTATAAGATAATAACAGCTTGCGCGCGAGGCGTCTTATGAGCTGTATGAATAATAAAGCCTGCGCGTGAGGCGACTTACGGGCTGTAAGAATAATGAAGCTTGCGCGTGAGGCGGCTTACGAGCTATAATAATAGAGCTTGCGCGAGTTGCGGCTTACGAGCTATAAGAATAATAACAGCTTGCGCGCGAGGCGTCTTATGAGCTGTATGAATAATAAAGCCTGCGCGTGAGGCGACTTACGGGCTATAAGAATAATGAAGCTTGCGCGTGAGGCGGCTTACGAGCTATAATAATAGAGCTTGCGCGAGTTGCGGCTTACGAGCTATAAGAATAATAACAGCTTGCGCGCGAGGCGTCTTATGAGCTGTATGATTAATAAAAGCTTGCGCGCGAGGCGTCTTACAAGCTATAAGAATAATAACAGCTTGCGCGCGAGGCGTCTTATGAGCTGTATGAATAATAAAGCCTGCGCGCGAGGCGTCTTACGAGCTATAAGAATAATAACAGCTTGCGCGCGAGGCGTCTTATGAGCTGTATGAATAATAAAGCCTGCGCGTGAGGCGACTTACGGACTGTAAGAATAATGAAGCTTGCGCGTGAGGCGGCATACGAGCTATAATAATAGAGCTTGCGCGTGAGGCGTCTTACGAGCTAAAAGAATAATAACAGCTTGCGCGCGAGGCGTCTTACGAGCTATAAGAATAATAACAGCTTACGCGCGAGGCGTCTTATGAGCTGTAATAATAATAACAGCTTACGCGCGAGGCGTCTTATGAGCTATAAGAATAATAACAGCTTACGCGCGAGGCGTCTTATGAGCTGTAATAATAATAACAGCTTACGCGCGAGGCGTCTTATGAGCTGTATGAATAATAGTGGAGCTTGCGCGTGAGGCGGCTTACGAGCTACTTTATGTCCCGCGCCACGCGCAGATGTTGCATGCGCGTGCGCGTAGACTGTGATATGTGTGAGCATGTGATGCGTAAGCATGTGTAATATGCGTGAGCATATGTGATGCGTGAGCATATGTTGTGCATGAGCATGTGGTATGAGGATTCCCAACCTTTAAGTTTGGCGTGTAGCCATACGGGATATTATGAGGATTCCCAACCTTGAAGTTTGGCACGTAGCCATGCGGGATATTATGAGGATTCCCAACCTTGAAGTTTGGCGCGTAGCCATACGGGATATTATGAGGGTTCCCAACCTTGAAGTTTGGCGCGTAGCCATAGGGGATATTATGAGGGTTCCCAACCTTGAAGTTTGGCGCGTAGCCATACGGGATATTATGAGGATTCCCAACCTTGAAGTTTGGCGCGTAGCCATAGGGGATATTATGAGGATTCCCAACCTTGAAGTTTGGCGCGTAGCCATAGGGGATATTATGAGGATTCCCAACCTTGAAGTTTGGCGCGTAGCCATACGGGATATTATGAGGATTCCCAACCTTGAAGTTTGGCGCGTAGCCATATGGGATATTATGAGGATTCCCAACCTTGAAGTTTGGCGCGTAGCCATAGGGGATATTATGAGGATTCCCAACCTTGAAGTTTGGCGCGTAGCCATACGGGATATTATGAGGATTCCCAACCTTGAAGTTTGGCGCGTAGCCATATGGGATATGAGGATTCCCAACCTTTAAGTTTGGCGCGGGGCCTGATGCGCGCATGCACGGCGATGGAGTGGTGACTCGTGAGTGTGCGTGCATGGCGGAGGTCTTTTGCGCAAAACCCAGATGGTGGTTTCCGCGGCGGCACATGCACGGCTGCGGAGTGAGAATCCGCGGGCGCGCGTACATGGCGGCGGAAGTCTGGTAATTTCTGGATCTGCAATTTTAGAGTCAGATCTGCAACTTTAGACCTAAAATCCAGGTCTGTAATCTAGACCTAGATCTGTAAATCAGACCTAGATAGATCTGAAGCCCGGAGCAGATTTAAAACCATCACAGATCCGGAGACCTGATCATTCGAATCAGGCCGTTTCTTTTTGCACAGATCTGGAAGCCTCTTTTTAGATCTATGGATCTTTTTGAGCTTTAATAGAACAAGCCTTGAAGCCCTTTTTCTGTAAACTTCCAGATCTGGGTTTTTCCTGGGAGAGATCCGACAGCCGAGATGAAGATCGAAGGGTAGTTCGTTGCCGTCCCACGGATGGCGCCAATGTCGAAGCACGAAATGAATCTAACCTGATCCATGACGATGTTTCCACGGATTTTCGAGATGAACGGACCACGTCTTGATCTTCTTCTCGGCTGTGCTTGAGACCTGTGATGGCTTTTTGGAGGTGTGGAGGTGACTGCTAAGATATCCTGAGGATTTCTTGTTCACAGACACAAAAAAGTGGTGGTGGCTCTTATTGAGCATGACCCTCAATAAGGAGGTGGAGACCTCCTTATATAGAGTCTCATGGCCACCATCATGGTACCCTAATGGGCCTAGCCCAGTTAGGGTTACCTCCACAAAACCCCCTCAGCCCAATAACATTGTATTAGTCCATATAATAAAATAAGCCAAATATAATAAATTTAGGGTTTAGTACCATACCCCTACAGGTATGTTTGGTTGGAGGTAATGGAATGAAGGGGGAATGAAATGGGAGAAGAAATGGAATGGACAAGGGAATGAAATGAATCATTACCATTCATTTGTCTTGTTTGATTAACCTATAGGAATGAAATCAATTATTAATTTTTATTGTTTGGTATCCAAAAAAATTTGTAGAAATAATAAAAACACTCATATCTCAAAATACGTTTTAACCAAAAAGAAAAAACCCCTACAATGGCGACGGTGGAAGCTCCGGCGACGAAAATGGTGGTGGCGGCGGTGGTGGTGTCGGCGGAGTTGGTGGTGATGCCAGTGGTGGTGGTGGTGGTTGTTAGGTGGTAGTGTTGTTGAGAAAGTAGGGTAAAGGAGGAATGAAATGAAAAAAAAGAAGGGAGTTGGGAAGGAATGGTTTTGATGGAATGAGATTCCATGTGCAAATTTAGGCCAGTAAACGAACCGAACGTTCGGTGAACATTCGTGAACCGTTCGGCGGGAAATTCGTTTATGTTGGTTTATTTAATAAACGAACGAACTTGAACAAAAAACTTGTGTTCGTTTAATTAAACGAATGCACATGAACACATGTTTCGTTCGTTCATTTATGTTCATGAATGTTCGTTTATTTATGTTCATTTATGTTCGTTTATGTGTTAATAGAAAATAATTAAATATTATCTAGATTGGTCATATGCTTAAAGGTTTTATATTTGTTAATTGTGTTCATTTAGGTGTTTTCATTTAAGTTCGTATATGCTTGTTTGTGTTCATTTACATTTGTTCATACATGTTTTTTTTTATCTTCGTTCAGTTATGTTCGTTTAGATTTTAAACAAACGAATATAAATGTCCATTTTTAAATAAACGAGCATGAACATAAATATTTGTTCAATTAAGTGTATGTGTTCTTTTAAAGTTAAATGAAAGAACACGAACATGCCATTTTTCGTGTTCATTCGATTCGTTTACAAGCTTTCATTATTCACATAAATGAATACATCAGTCTCAATCTCTAGGCTTTTCCGATTTTATTTGTGTTCGTGAACCGTTCATGAACACATTAATTTCCTTAATGAACAAATAAGAACATAAAATCTCGTTCGGTAAGTGTTCGTGAACACATTATTTTCTTAACGAATGAACATGAACAAGGCCTTGTTCGTGTTCGTTCGGTTCGTTTACAACCCTATGTGTAATGGATGATTTCATTCCATTGATCAACCAAACACCACTTTATTCCCACATAATTAATTATTCCATTCCTACTGTCATTCCTGCATACCAAACGCTACCTAATTTCTTTTAGTAAAACTTATTTGTAGTTGTTAAATCATTTTATAAATAACCTTTTGTTTTTATCGTGCTACATTCTTGAGCTAAAACTTATTCTCTCTCATTTGCTACAGTAAGTTGTTTGTTTTTTTGAAAAAAAGTTTGCGCAGGTTCTTTTGTCTGCGTCGCATACCAACGCATACATTGTCATCTACAGACTGTTTGTTTTGTCGAAGACGTTTCATAAAAAAAAAGTCTGCGCAAGCTCTTCTTGGTGCAGACTTGACACATCCACTTCTGAGATATTTTAAGGTCCGTAGAGGGTTAAAACACCACACCCTACCAACACCCACTGTTCACCACCACCACCACCCACCATTCACCACCATCTCCACGACCACCACCGTCCACCACTGTCCACCACTCACCCACCACCACCACCGTCCACCACTACCGTCTGCCACCACCACCACCATCGTCCACCACCCACCACCATCACCTTCCACCACCACCACCACCATCCACCACCTCCCATCGTCGGCCACCACCCCACCACTATCACCACCTACCCACCACCACCACCGTCCACCAGTACTGTCTGCCACCACCACCACCGTCTACCACCATCGTCCACCACCACCCGCCACCACTGCCTTCTACCACCACCGCCGCCACCACCATCCACCACCACCCACCGTCGACCACCACCACCCACCACTACCACTATCACCATCCAGCACCACCATCATCCACTACCACAGTTTGTACACAACTACCAGTTTATTTTAACAATCTACAAACATTAAAAAACAAATAGTTTTCTTCTTGCAGACTGCAGAGGTTTGATCCATCTCTTCTGCTACAGATATTTTCAGATATGGTCCGTAAACTACAGACATTTTACCTATACCGATCGTAACATGCATCCCATTAGCTCAATTAAAAATATAATTCCCTAAACATAATTTTTACTTCCATAGATAAATCAAAACCAAAACTAATTTCGAAATTTGAAAATAAAGATAAAAGTAAAACCAATATAAAATTAAATATTGATGGTCTCTCTCTTATCAAAATCATAATGACGTTACCAAAAGAAAAGGAAATGGTGAGTGACACTGGGGAATGAATCCATGAACCTCCTCCCTCATCATCTAATTTAGGGTTTTTATTATCATTTTCTCATATCAATCATCAATTGCTTATTATTCTTCATGGATTCTTCTCCATCGCTTTCAAATCAACTCGATATCTTTCAGATTTACAGACGCTATTGCGGTATACCTAAATCCCTAATTATTCTGTTCTCTTTATTATTATATTATATTCGATTAATTACCTCCGTATAACATATTAATTGTAACTTAATTAAACTGTTAAGTAGGAGGCTAGATGCACGCCTGTATGAAGCATCAGGTTCTTAATATATTTATTATATGTATGCTGTTAATATTATGCTTGTTTTTATAAGTGTTTGTTGTTACTTTTTGTTTGTATTTGCTGATTTCCGATTATGAGACGCTATAACTATTTGTTGATTTGCGTTTATTGTTATTATTAGGTTTTTTCTTATGTTGTTATAAGTATTTGCCTATGCAGTCGATATCGCAGACATATAGCCGATATATCACCGATATAAATATCAGCCAGAATATCGGTACCGATAATATCAGCGATATTGACCAATATTTGACCGATACTGGACTAATATTTTATTGATATATCATTGATATTCTTGATATTGGTGTTTTATGTCTTAATTATCGACTTTTAGTGTTCAATGTTAGTGTTTTAAGCCTTAATCAATTCTTACTTGCTACGATTGTTAGTGTTTTGCAATTTGCAAAAGGTTAGTTTGTTAATGGTAGGAGACTATATTGAATTATTAGTGTTAAATTACTATATATATGAATTTTACATGATATTAAAATTACCGATATCCCACCGATATCTCACTGCGGTAACTGATATCCGATATTTTTCCGCATTAACTCCTTAGGTATTTGTTGTTATTATGTTGTTGCTAATTTTTACTCTTTTGTTGTTATTATTAGGGTTTTTTTTTGTTATTATAAAACATTGCTTACGTAGATTGGTATTGTAGTTACTATTGTTTCATACGTTCTCATTTTTGGTCGATTGGTATTGTTTCCTACGTTCTCATGTTAAGATTATTTTGTACATGAACCTTTGCATGTGTATATGTGTTTATCGATAAAGTATAACAGTCATGATCATACTATTCGAATATCTGTGTTTGTAAACCGAAGCTGAATCTCGTTTTTTTCCCAATCTTTTGTAGAAATCACGTTGGACGTGTATGCTTCTGAGGGGGATGGTTACAGGCACGCTAATGAGTCGATGAAAGCTAAATTGGCCAGGGAGGGATTGTCCCGGCTTCTAGAATTGGTTGAGTCGAGGGTGTATAAAAGGTATCTGTTATGAAAGTTTCGACTTACTGAAACTTAATATTCAATTTGGTGCTTCATTCAGATGCAGAAAACATTATTATTATTATTATTATTATTATTATTATTATTGTCTTTTGAGAGTGTCGGTTGGCTGGAAATTGGTTGATGTTGACGAACACCATGTTATTAACCATTGCAGGATGTCAATTTTTGAAGAGCTTTCTGTTCTTATGTCAAGGCTTAATTTGATGGTGAGATGATGGATCATTTCTTTCTTATGATTGTGTACAAAATACATGTATTATTATCAAAGCACCAATGTACTAGTAACTATAAGTTATATGCTTGATTATTACATTATTAATTTCTAGTAGTAACCATCTTTCTTTCTATCTATCTGTGCAGGTAGACTCCCACGAATTCTCAAGATTCTATAATTTTGTATTCTTTATATGCCGTGAAAACAGTCAAAGAAGCATCAGTAAGTGGCATATCAAATAAAAGCTGATGATCGTCTTACAAACATATAAACTTAAACCTTTTTTTTTTGCGATTATTATTTTTAGCTGTAAGTAGGGCAATTATGGCTTGGAACTTAATATTGTCTGGAAGGTTTAGATTACTTAATCAATGGTGCACCTTCATTGAGGTACTCTGAGGATATTCCAAATTACATGTGAGATATTGCCTAGTTTTATCAATTGAACCAAATTATTTTTTCGGAATTTGACATATAGAATAATCAAAGGCACAATATCTCTGAGGATACATGGAGGCAAGTGTTGGCATTTAGTTGCTGTGTACATGAAAACCTTGAAGGATATGATCCCGAAGGTAATAACATAAATACTTACTTTCACATATTTCTTAATCCTGCCATAAGGATGCAACATCATCTAATATTTTATATATGATTTTGTTAGGGGCTTGGCCTGTTGTGATCGATGAGTTTGTCGAGCACATGTATAGGTACACAATCTTTACCACCTTAAAGTTCATATGATCATATAAAACCTTTTTTCATGCATTTGGTGCAGGATTAGTGGATCTGAAGATACTCATAAGTTAGGTTGCAGTTGTGGTGATTCAGAAGACCAACTGATTTATGAGGCTTTACCTGGTATATTATCACTAGCAACAAAAATAATAAGAAGCTAAAAGTAGAAACATCCTGATAATCTGTTCTTAAACTTGCAGGATTGAAAGTGTACCCCGGGGCAAAGAGAAAGTTGGATGGCCAAGAATTAGAATCCATGGATGACATCACCATCTCCAAGAGAAGGCACACTGTGGACCATGTGAAACATAACAACCCGTGTGCGGTTGAGGGCGGTCTCTCAAAAGGTTTTGCACAACTTTTCTCAAATCATTCTTGTTTGAAATTTGATCATGAAAATAGAGTGTCATTTACATAGAGAATTTTATGTTTATGCATGTGAGTGGCTTTTCAAACCAGAACCATCCATTTTTCATCTACTTATTGAGTCTCACATTACATTCATCGTTGTCGAGTATTTCATGGTGTATTATGTGCTCTATATACAAAATAATTCAATGTCTTTTGTAGCTATCATTATATGTGTTTTATGAATCCATTAGTTATACAGACATTTTTAGTTAGAACCAAATTTACCACTGATACTTGGCAGCAACAAAAACATCCTCATAATGTTGAGCAGCATTGTTCCAGCTAAGATCCCTTGTCATCCCCCTTTTTTGGATCCCCTTCCAGCTCCGCTTATACTCCCTATAAGTCAACAAACAATTCCCGAGTGCGTGGATCAGTTGACCGGCCTCGGCTCTGCTAAATGTCCATCCTACTCCTGACTCATTGTAAGGGTCAAACGGCTCAACCGTGTCTCTCAAACCACCCACTGCGTGTACAACAGGTACGGTTCCATAGCTCATAGCATATAATTGATTTAAGCCCGCACGGCTCGAATCTTGATGGCATTAGCAATATATCGACACCCGCAGTGATCCGGTGAGCCATTTTGACTGAGAACCCGACCCATCCTCGGATCTTTTTCGGGTACCGGTTTTCCATCTCTCTAAGCATTTGTTCAAGGTCGGGTCTGCCCGTACCCAACATGACCAGTTGTACATCTTGGTCAACTATCCACGGGACACTCTCGGCTATCAAGTCAACACCTTTTTGAACATCCAGTCTTCCAAGAACCCGATTAACGGCACATCATCTCGAACCGGTAACCCGAGCTCTTTTTGAAGGGCGGTCTTGCATTGTGGCTTGCCGGTTTCGAGCGTGTTTATACAGTAATTAGTGTAACCGTCTGATGTTAAGTGGTTGTTGACTTCAGGGTTCCAATCGTTCGTGTCGATTCCGTTGACAATACCTTTTAGTTTCCAATCGTTTTCGTTTATTATGTTGTGTAAACCCCAACCGCCCTCGCTGGTCTTTAGTTCCCACGCATATCCGTGACTCACGGTTACCACACGGTCAGCTGTTTTGAGACCCGCAGCAAAGATGTTGAAGTGTTCACCTCCGACAGGATCATACAATCTGAAAAGATCCAAGTAGTGTGGTGGTAGATCCACATGACTGAAATCATCAACCGGACCACGCCCCTGAAAGTTAAAAGTTAAAAACAATTTTGACTCGTTTATGAATAAACTGAATTAAGTTAACTAACCTGATGAGCTATGTTATGGATCACAAGGACGGATCTCGTGTATCGCATTAATCCGTTGTCACGATAATATGCTTTGAGATAAACCGGTAACAACGCGGTATGCCAATCCTTTGCAATGAAAACCAAATTTCCGTCTCCATAGCATACACCCCCGCACGGGACGTACCATGGAACCTATAGGTAACGAGTTGTCAGTTCGACGAGAGTTTATATATGAATTATAAGACAACAAACCAATAATGCCGATTATGACAATGGCAATGTACCTCAACAGCCACTTTGCAGAACAAAACCATGCGTCGTATAATGTCCTACAATAATGAATATCAACCGATAACATTAGTAAAGAAAGACATTAGTAGAACCTAACCTCGCGATTCCCTCCATATATATTACTTCCCAAATTGTTTTACATGTGGCATCTGATAAAAACAAAATCTACACCATCAATGTATGTTTGAAGGTACTGCACATCCACATCTTGAAAATATAAGTAAAATCAGTTACCTACTTGTAACAATATTAACAATATTTAAGCTCAACTCGATTCAAGCAATTAAAATGTACATCATGGCATACCTCCCAACCGACTTTATAACGTCTCCTAACCCCGGTATCTTGAACTTCATAATCACCATACATCGGTACGACCACCTAAATGCATGCAAAAACCAAACATCAAGACCCACAGTCTAGGGGTGCAAATGAGCCAAGTCTAAGCTCGACTAAGCTCGAGCTCTGCTCGTTTAATTTACACAGAGCTCAAGCTCGAGCTCGGCTCGTTTCGAGCTTTATTTTCAAAGCTCGAGCTCAACTCGTGAGTAGATTTTCAAATTCGAGCTCGGCTCGTTTACTATATTTATCAATTATTTATATATTTTTTTCCATTATAATTTTATGTATAAAATAGTATATATTATTTAGTTATTTTTATTTATTTTTTCGTAAAATTATATGTTTAATAATTATTAAATATATATTTAAAAAATTATATGAATGACAGGCTCTTTTAGGCTCGGCAACCAAAGTGAAGCTCGGGCTCAGACTCGCTTATTAAACGAGCTTACTTTTAGGCTCAAGCTCGGGGCTCGGGCTCAATTAATCTCGGCTCGTTCGAGCTTTTTAACGAGTCGATCTCGAGTATCTCATGAGCAGCTCGGCTCGTTTGCACCCATAACCCACACGTGCACGTTTTAACACATAAGGAAAATGTGTATTAATTGGTCTGAAGTTACCATTACTTGTGCCCACGCTGAGCCAAAGCCTTCGGTAAAGCACCGGCAACGTCACCAAGACCGCCTATAGATGCATACATAATTATAAATTATTCAAATATAGGTGCGGTAAAATGTTGAACCGAGATTTGGTTGTAACGACATGAATTTGGAACCTGTTTTAGACCAGGGAGCGCATTCGGCTGCAATCAATATGACATTCATTACATTCGGGCCAGCTAAAGGAAGGGATTCAACATCATCACTTGCAGGAACATCTGCTTCATCATCTGATGTCGGTTCACTTGTCACGTTGGTCTCGTCTTTATCTTCATCGTTATGTTTGTTAAACGCGGGTAGTAGGGTGTCATCTTCAACCGGATCAATGGCGATATTCGATAGAGCGCTAGGAGTGTGGCGTTCATTGAGAAAGCCTTCTGTTGTTTTAACTATGCTCTACAAAGAAAAGTAATTGTAATTTCAGGTTCTTTAGCTTAGCATTCGTGATAGTTATATATTTGCGGTCAATGCACTAAAAACGCATTGGTGATGTCTGAGGCAAAACATTTGTTATGAACCTAACATCTCTCATGTCTATGGATGTGGGATTTGCATAGGTTGTCACAAGTGCTTACAAACCGACCAAATAGGGGCGGAACTACCTTTATGGGATGAGGCCGCCCGGTAGGCTGAAATGAAAAAAGGTGTATTTAGGAACACTCATAAACAAATTAGCAGAAAATATAAACAGAACTGATATGCTAAAGTCGTTAATCTTTCTTTAGCATTCACTGCAAATGAGGTCAAGTGTTAAATTCAGCTTAGTTTTATTCTTTGAAATGCTATGTATTTATTCTTTCAAATCCAAATTTTAAATTGCTTTAGACTTTTCTCAATATAATATAACCTCTTATTTTAATTATTTATTTTATTTGAACACTATTATCAACTTACTTTTGGTTATATACTCCTACTTTATTATTATTATTATTATTATTATTATTTTATATCACTTAATTCAAATTATTACAAATTGTCATAAATACAGACTTCTTATCAAAGCTTATAAATTTGAGATTACAGAAATCTAAGTCATCTGAATTACCGTTTCGAGATAAGTTTTACATCAATCGAATCGTATCATTCTTCCGATCAAAAGCCCTAAAACATCCGTTTAAAACTCGGAAAAAAACTTAGCGGCGTTAAGTGTTTTTTAACGGAGGTCCATTGAGATAAAAATAGTTGAAAGTTAGGCCCGCTGTTAGTGATTTTTAAAGTTGGTATTATTATTAATCAATACACAAAAGTCAGAATTATTTATTTCCAATTTTCCTATTTCAAAAGCTTGTAACTACTAGCAAAAACCAGGATCACACGGTGCGTAATATACCTGCACATCTGTTTGCCTTGCAAATTCCCTCATATTTTCCTCAGTTGTAACTTGAACCTTTGTATAGCCACTGCCATCAACACCAGAGCTATTTTTTCCTGTTGCTTTGATCCTCCATACTCTGCCACGACACACGGTATTACCATTATCACATACAAATGTCGTAAGTGATTTTGTGGGCCTCTTATGTGCGAACAAGGGGATCCGGTATCGACCATGCTTATTCAAAACAACCGTTGTTTCGATCACGAATGGCATGGAACCCAGTGTCGCCATTAAGGTGCCTAAGAGACTTTTGCAGGGAAGGATAAAGAGCTACAAGTAATTAGTTGATGAGTGTAGAAAGCTAATTGGTATCTTGATATTAAGAATCCTATTGGATCAAGTGGGCCCCACGGAACGAGGAATATGGAACACGAGCACAAAATCAAAAACTCCAGATTTGATCAAACGGGTGGTGGTCGTTGAAGATGGTCGGACCTACATTACAAATATTCATTTTAGAAGTTATGTGTTTCTTACAAACATAAATAAATGACAATCTCTGTAATTCCTGTCATAATTTTATCTTGAAAATTTTTATGCATCTGGTACAAAGAAATCAGTGGACGGGCGACATTTGATCACACACAAAGAAATCAATAGACACTTAAATTTTCGAACAAACATTTTGAACTTTTCACATTAAAGTTTAACTCTCTGCACTAGAATTTGTACTTTCCGCACTAAGAGTTCGAACCAGATTGTTGGATTTGTAAATGTTAGGTTCCAAAGGCACGACTTGTGATAATGTTACTAGTGACGTTTTGACATATGATATATAGGGTCACAAATTAAGAAAGTGTTTAAATATGTTTAAATTTAAATAACCAAAGCAACAATGTATAACGTATTATTGCTAGCTATTTATATATAATTATATAGAAGGTTAACATAAGTCTCATGTCATGTTTCTTGTCATATGGAGAAATAACAATCTCCATAACAATAGTATTTACAACTACGTATAATAAATGCTTTGTATGGTAAATAACTTTTTTACATTAATATGCATCTAGTTGAGATTGAATGATTACATAAATATAATCAATCTTATGTATAAAAAATAATTCTAATAATATTCAAATTACTCTACCAAATGTTTTTATCTTTTTTTTTGAAAGGCCAAACATACTAGAAATGAAAAAGAAAACCTTACAAGCCACAAAAGACTCGAACATACAAGAAAAATAAAGAAACAAAAACAAATAACCAACCAAACTGCAAAAAATAATTGATAAAAATTAAACTTGCAACAATTCTTCTGATACAAGTTCGACCTCCAACTCCAATTATTCACAAGAAAGATGACATTTTGATATCAACCACTAGCTTGTCCACCAATAGTTGGTGCAAATGATTGTACATGCTATTATAAATTGCACGTGCATGAAATGGCCAATTTTAATGTTTTTGTTTGCTTTTTGAAGTTGACTCATGTGCTTTGCATGTCCACATGTCAAGATTCCAACATATCTTGATAAAATGTTTTTAGTACAAGTTGTGTACACCCACCTACTTCAAAATAAATTGGTTCATTTCCTAACACTTCATAAAAATGTTAATTGTTTTGTACTTATTGAGTTGCGCTCAAATGTTCGGTTAAATAATTAGCTTTACACTTTATTAAAGCCCAAATAACTAATAACTAAATTCATCTGATCCCCAAACCAATATTATTATTATTGTTATTAGGTATATTGGTTTTTAATGGTCTAACTATTAATTTTTAGTCATTGTTAGTCTCAACTAATGAATTGGCTACTGATGGTCCAAACTTTTAAAGTATTTGTTCCTAATGGTTCGCAACTAACATAATCCTAACGCCGTTAGTTTCAGGTCGTCGGGAAAACGTTTTTGATCAGAAAATTCAAATTTGTTGCTGGAAAACACCAACTTGAGCACCACAACCACCGCCAATTGACTCACCACTAACTAACTACCACCACTTGAGCACCATCAACCGATTCCGACAATGGTTCTAAGGTTTCTGGCGACCTCAATAATTGGGGCTTTTACTATAAAAAGGTTCCTAAAGGTCCTATATGAAGTTACCAAGATGTTTGGGATGAAAATGTTGAGTTTTTGGGAAAAAAGTTGAGTTTTCCAGCCAAAGCCGTTTTTTCGGCGACCTGAAACTAAGGATTTTAGGATTCTGTTATTCGCGGACCGTTAGGAACACATACTTTAAAAGTTTGGACCATTAGTAGTCAATTCATTAGTTGGGACCAGCAGTGACCAAAAGACAATAGTTGGGATCATTAAAAACCAATATACCTTATTATTATGATTATTATTATTATTATAGTTATCAATAATAAATATAGATTAGGTTCTTCCCCAAGTTTTCTCTTTTATAAATATTTCATTGTATTCTACGCCTGATTAATAAAATCTCTCCATTTCTCCTTACATGTCTATCTCTTATTTGCTATTAGACGAGTTGCACAACACGTTATCAGCACAAATTACTTTTAGAATTGGATCAAACAACTTAAGGTATGTTGATATTAACTTATCATTGTTTTTATTCTCTCGAACGTAAACGGTACCGCAATCAATATAATTTTGGGTTGCGTCAAAGATTCATTATGTTTTCTCTTAAAATTTTCAAAATAATTCATACTGTAATCTATATAGTTTTGGGTGAATTCAAGAGTTATATGTATGTTCTCAATGCGCTTGTTAATTAAGCCATTGTAAGCTCATTATTAAATAATTAGGTTGTTGACCCGTGCACGATATGGGCTGAATATAAAAATTGTCAAGTAAACACATATATACTTTCTATCGATAAGATATATTTTTAATATGTTTTTTGAGACGGCAACATGATTCATAAGTGCAATTCATATTCATGCGAAAGAAAGTAATAAAAAAACAAAAACTTAAATAAAATGACATTACATAGTATAATGTTTACAAACAAAATTTAAAAAATATACTTGTTAAATATCGACCAAATGAATTGCTTATGGAATATGTGGATTTGGAGCAACTGTGGAAAACAAATTGGAAATAAATAATCCCAACTTTTATGTATTGTCCGATAATAATCCCAACTTTAAAAATCACTGCCAGCGGTCCCAACTTTCAACTACTTTTGTCTCAATGGTCCTTCGTTAAAAAACACTTAACGTCATTATGTTTTGTCCCAAGTTTCAAGCCGATATTTTAGGGCTTTTGATCGGAAGAACGATACAATTCGACTGATGTAAAACTTATCTCGAAACGATGATTCAAACGACTTGATTTTTGTTAATTGGAAATTCAAACACCCAATTGCAGCATTGTTTCGTTGCTTGGATAATAGTTTCGAGATAAGTTTTACATCGGTCGGCTCGTATCGTTCCTTCGGTCAAAAGTCCTAAAACATCGGTTTGAAACTCGGGAAAAAATATAACGACGTTAAGTGTTTATTAACGGAGGGCCATTGAGACAAAAATAGTTGAAAGTTGGGACCGCTGGTAGTGTTTTTTAAAGTTTGGATTATTATCGGCCAATACACAAAAGTTGGGATTATTTATTTCCAATTTACCAATGTGGAATTCCCTTATGTGTGAAAGTTGGTTTTTAATCGGGACTTTAATTTCTTCTATTGGCATAACTGGAACTGCATATAAATAAAATATTATTTAACTAATAAATATA
Source organism: Bidens hawaiensis (assembly GCF_021521415.1). Lineage (NCBI taxonomy): Eukaryota > Viridiplantae > Streptophyta > Magnoliopsida > Asterales > Asteraceae > Bidens > Bidens hawaiensis. Next base: position 49,381 of record NW_027506089.1, read on the forward strand.
TTTTATAATTTTCCTATATTTTTTTAGTTATCTTTGAGTAAAAAAATAATAAATTAAAAGTTACGGTATTTAAATTTGAAATAAATATAAATAAAAGTAATATCATAAATATTATGTATTCTTACCGTTAGAAATGCTAGCTACCGGAAATTAGTAAAATCGTCAGGTATACATATATGTTTATATATTTAAATAAATTTAAGAGTCTGTATTTTTATGAATTTATTATTGAGATAAATATTATGCTTTTGTATTTAGAATATTGGAGGAATAGAAAGACCGAAACAGGATCAAATTGTAAGGCCCAGTTCCTGGTAACCCTACTTTGGTGTTGGATTTACTTATAAACACAGTTCTAAAATCAGAGTAAATTAAAAACTTCGCGGAATAAAAAAAAAACTTCTGACATCACATTACAAAACATTCATTATTGTCTTAACATACAAATTGTCTTTTCATAAATAATTAATTAAAACAGTCATAACACTTCATCATGGATGTCAGTCTCTTCAGTCCATGCCATGTGTCCCTCCTCAAGCCAGCTGCCTCAACCTATTTGCATGCGTGGATACTAAAAGTCAGCTACGCTGAGTGAGTTCTAGAAAATCAAATTAGCATACAATACATTCACATCCTTACTTATACGTATCCGAAGATGCGTATTCATACCTTACTTACATGCATAAGTACTTACATACTTTCTTTTATACAACCCTATGGTATACCATAAGCTAGTCTATCTTAAACATCACAGATATTATAAGGGTCTGGTCCCTAACATCACAGATATTATAAGGGCTGGTCCCTTCTGCCTCGAGTACCCATACCAGCATACCTGTCTCGTGTACATAATAATATATATACACACACATGCTCATTCATACTATCAATATATGGTAATAACATTCAATACATAGTCATACACGTATCATACACTTATCCACTAAATAAATGTATTAACTATCACATACTCCATAGGAGTATGCACACAACCCCAAAAACATTTCAAAGAGAAATGGGGCTAGAACTCACCTGAAGTCGATTTCTCTCGCCGTTAATGGTAATTCCCTTCTTTAGTTGTGCACGACAAACTGTACAATACATTACGCGTGTTAATTATCTATTACCACTACTTCCTACATCTAAATTTATGAAACCCTCAACTAACGGGGGTCCGGGGGTGACAGCCCCTAGCAGGGTCCAAGGGGCACCGCCCCTGGCTGGGGTTGAGCTGTGTAACATCCCAAAATTTTAATTATAAATAAAGAAAATTATGTTTAGTGATTTCACGTTGTTAATTATTTAATGTCGAGTAAGGAGGGAGTTGGGCTTAGATTGCGTAAGATGGGTTAAATGAGAATGGGCCTCGGGTCCGTGGGCTTAGAGGGATATAAATATCCCATCCCAAACCCAATCTTTCATTTCCACCTTCTTTCTTCACACACTCAAAACGCACACATTCTAACCGATCAAGATTCGAAGCCGAGACCCGAGATTTTGTTGATAGATCTGAGTTGGTAAGGTAAGAACAAATCCACCAAAGCTAATTTTACTGAAAATGGTTAGGATTGGATGGGTTAACCGGACCCGAAACCCAAACTGCCCAAATCGGACCCCTAAAACGTCGATTTTAGGCCGATTTGATGGTTGGGATTTGTAGGCGCCGATCATACAATTCCGTGGGTACCAAAATCGAGTTATTTGGCTAAGAAACGAAGGATTTATGGGCAAACAGATCTGCAGCGCGATAACTTCGCCTGCAAGATTAAGTTCGCCTGATGAACTTCGCCTTCAAGCGTAACTTCGCCTTCAAGCGTAACTTCGCCTTCAAGCGTAACTTCGCCTAAGGTTTAACTTCGCCTGAAGCCAAGTTCGCCTAAGGATAACTTCGCCTACGGCCAAGTTCGCCTAAGGTTTAACTTCGCCTGAAGCCAAGTTCGCCTAAAGTTTAACTTCGCCTGAAGCCAAGTTCGCCTAAGGATAACTTCGCCTACGGCCAAGTTCGCCTAAGGTTTAACTTCGCCTGAAGCCAAGTTCGCCTAAGGTTTAACTTCGCCTGAAGCCAAGTTCGCCTAAGGTTTAACTTCGCCTGAAGCCAAGTTCGCCTAAGGTTTAACTTCGCCTGAAGTGAAGTTCGTTTATAAAATAAATTAAAAACCTAATGGAAAATGTGTTAAGGCAGTTATCGAAAATAAAATTTTTCCAAGCTGACCTGGCAGCTTAACCCCAGCCAGGGGCTCTGCCCCTTGGACCCCGCTAGGGGCTGCCGCCCCTAGAACCCCGCTGCCAGAGGCGCTGCCCCCGGACCCCCGTTCGTTGTGGGTCATATATAGATAGAAATACAAAACGAGTAGTAGTAGTTAATTGATATGTGTAAATATTATACAGTTAGCCGAGCCCAGTTAAAGAAAGGAATTACGATCAACGGCGAGCGTAACAGGATCCAGGTGAGTTTCTAGCCCCATTCCTTGTTATGTTTTCGGGGCTGTGTGCATACTTGATGTGTTGTTAATACATTTATCCTAAGTGATAAGTGTATGCCATATGTGATATATGTGATATGTAAGAATGATTGCTTGATGGTACGTGAACGATCTTCGGATATTGCACGTACTGTCAGGTTGTAACGTTATAAATATGGTAAGTATGATATGTATGTTTATGTGTATGAACGTAATAAAGTTAATAAAAGAAGGAAATGACGGTTGTATGGTTACGAAAAGGGTACCGAGCCCTAATAATACTCGAGGTATGATGTATGGTTGTATGGTAACGAAGAGGGAATCGAACCCTACTAATATTCGAAAACAAGGGACCAGACCCTTATAATATCTGTGATGTTAGGGACCAGACCCTTATAATATCTGTGATGTTAGGGACCAGACCCTTACAATATCTGTGAGGATAGGGACCAGACCCTCATAATATCTGTGATGTTAGGGACCAGACCCTTATAATATCTGTGATGTTAGGGACCAGACCCTTATAATATCTGTGAGGTTATAGGGCGAAAGGCTCTTTAAAACGTATGATTATGAATGTAAAGAAAGTATGTAAGTAAGAAAGAAAGTATGTAAGTAAGAATGAAGGTATGAGTACTTATGTGTGTATGAAAGAAAGTTATGAGGTTAAGTACGTATGTATGTAATAAGGTATTGTATGGTATTGTATGATTAACTAGAACTCACTCAGCGTAGCTGACTTTTAGTATGCACGCAGGTGAGTAGGATGAGACAGCTGGCTTGAGTGGAGGACACATGGCAGAAGACTAAAGCCTGGCATCTGAAGATCTGATATGTTTTATAAGTTATGTTTTGATTTTGAAAGACAAGAGGAATGTTTTAAGACATGATTATGAATTGATATGTAATGTTTTATGAAAGTTTTATATTCCGCGTAAAGTTTTTAATTAACTCTGATATTTAGAACTGTGTTTATGAGTAAATCCAACACGAAAGTAGGGTTACCGGTCACGGGGCCTTACAAGTTGGTATCAGAGCAAAGTTCGAGAGATTTAAGCATCCTACATGCTTAGACTTGAACAGAGAATGAGATTTAAGTAAGAAAAGAAAGAAGATGCCAGTTCAAGAATGCCATGTGTCGCTCAAGCAAGATCAGTAAAGGTGAAAGGTATGATTAAATGATATATGTTAATGAGAAAGAAAATATATGAGAATGGTACGGATAGGAATAATTGATTGTTTGAATTGACTAACTGCTTAAGTAGAACCAGCACAAATAGACTCATAAAAGGAAGTGTATAGGACACGGAAAGTAACGTGATCAGCTAATCACAACTGGCCACTGTTATTACCTGTTAGCCTTACCATCCTTGTACTAAACGGTTCCTTGAGTGACGATGTTTGTGTTTTCCCTTTTAGAATACGATGGCTGGAGTTGGTAACATTGCTGGAGCTGGAGGTCGTGCTGGACGACGCGGCAGGCCTCGTCGTATCCAGCAACCTTCGGTTGAGACAGCTTCCAACACCAGGGAGGAGGGTAGTGCAGCTGGAGGAGGTCCGATTAACAACGAAGGGGTTCAACTGGATCCCGCCATTCAAGCAGCTATTGTCCAAGCTGTAGCCGCTGCTGTAAAGAATATTACTCCGGGAGGCCCTGCTGGAAGCCGTGAAAGAACTGTGGACGGGGCAGGTGGTCATAGTAGGAATGATGATGAGGGGGAGAAGGGTGAATCAAGCGAGGAAAGGTCTGCGAAAGTCGATGACAGAAGGAGGGACCGAGGCGGTTGCAACTACAAGTCCTTCAAAGGTTGCGACCCGCCTAAGCTGACTGGTTTAGGAGACGCAATCGCTACTCTTCAATGGGTAACCGCTATGGACAAGATTATCCGCATTAGCGAATGCCGTCCCGACCAAGCTGTGGGTTATGCTACACAGTCATTTGAGGAGGAAGCTATGTATTGGTGGGAAAGTGTGGAGCAGAGAAAGACTAAGGATGAGATCAGGGCGATGAGGTGGGAAGATTTGAAAGAGTTGGTAATGAAGAAGTTCTGTGCAAATGCCGAGGTTGAAAGAACGGAGATGAAGTTCCAGAATTTAAAAGCCGGTATGATGACGCATCGTGAGTATACCACGGAGTTCAACCGACTATCTAGGTTGGTGCCTGACATGGTTGACACTGAGGTCAAGAGAATCAAATGTTATGTGAGGGGGTTGCCACAAAAGGTCCGCATGTTAGTCAGGGCGATTCAACCTGCTACTTTTGATTCGGCTGTTGGACTCACGGAAATGGTCTATGCTGACTTGGCCGCGGATGATAGGGTGGAAAGGGACGAAGAGAAAGAGAAGAAAGGGGTCACTCCTGCTAAACGACCCGGTACTCAGTTATGGAACTCCAAGGATAAGAAACAGAAAGTGTGGGAGAAGAGATCGTGTAAGACCTGCGGAAAGAGGCATGGTGGTGAGTGCAAGTGGGGTAAAAGTTCTAATGTTTGTCTCAAATGTGGAAAGGCTCATGGTGGAGAATGCAGAATGGGGTCGAATGCCTGTTATAAGTGCGGGAAGGTAGGGCATTATGCCAATGAGTGCAGTGCGAAGCCAGCATGTTACAAATGTGGCAAGACAGGCCATATGTCAAGGGAGTGCACTGAAGGTGTAGCTGGAGGTAGTGGAAAGAAGGATGCCGATCAAGCTAGGCCCAGAACTAGAGCCTACATGCTGACCCAGGAACAAGCCAGGCAGATTCCGGATGTCGTCACAGGTACGTTTCTAGTGAACGATGTTTCCGCTTCTGTATTATTTGATTCTGGTGCGAATAGAAGTTTTGTAGCTACGACGTTTAGTAAACTAGCTAAAATGAAAGGCTGCCGAGTGTCTGAAACTTTTGTAGTAGAAACCGCAAGTGACACTTCGGTGAAAATAACAAAAATGGTTAAGAATTGTAAGATAGTGTTAGAGGGACATGAGTTCCATGTTACTTTGTATGTTATGGCCTTAGGAGGGTTCGATGTAGTCTTGGGTATGGATTGGTTGTCTGAGTTTGAGGCTCAGATAACTGTAAAAGTAAGATGATAAGGTTAAAGTCATTGGATGGTAGTACGGTGACGGTTTATGGTGATAAGGAGAGTTATGGGCTTAATGTCATTTCGATGATAAAAGCCGAGGGTTTGTTAAGGCGAGGGTGCGGTGCCTACCTGGCGTATGTTGTCAACGCTACGGCCGAGACGAAAGAAATGAAGAATGTTCCTATTGTGCGCGACTACCCAGAAGTATTCCCTGAGGATCTTCCGGGGTTGCCACCTGAGCGAGAGATAGAATTTCAGATAGATCTAGTACCAGGAGCCTAGCCCGTCGCGAAAGCGCCTTACCGTCTAGCACCGTCCGAGATGAAGGAATTGATGTCCCAACTGCAAGAACTCCTCGACAAGGGTTTTATCAGACCGAGTGTTTCTCCGTGGGGCGCACCGGTTTTGTTTGTGAAGAAAAAGGATGGAAGTATGAGAATGTGCATAGACTATCGTGAGTTGAATAAGCTTACGGTAAAGAATAGATACCCCTTGCCTAGGATTGACGATCTGTTTGACCAACTGCAAGGTTCGAGTCGGTTCTCACGAATAGATCTCAGATCAGGCTACCATCAACTGAAGGTAAAGGAGGCAGACGTCCCTAAGACAGCGTTCCGAACGCGTTATGGACACTACGAGTTCCTCGTAATGTCATTCGGTCTAACAAATGCTCCTGCAGCATTTATGGACATGATGAACAGGGTGTGTCGACCAATGTTGGATAAGTCAGTTATCGTTTTCATTGATGACATATTAATATATTCAAGGAGCGAGTCTGACCATGCGGAGCATTTGAGAGAAGTATTGGAAGTTCTGAAGAAAGAGAAGTTGTATGCCAAGTTTTCGAAATGCGCGTTCTGGTTAAGAGAAGTGCAATTTTTAGGTCACGTGATTAATTCGGAAGGGATTACCGTGGACCCAGCTAAGATTGAGGCGATAACGAATTGGAAGACTCCGCAGAATCCGACTGATATACGAAGTTTCCTAGGGTTAGCCGGCTACTACAGGAGATTCATCGAAGGTTTCTCCAAGATAGCCGCACCGCTGACCGGTATGACCCGAAAGTCGATAGTATTCAGTTGGGGAAAATTTCAAGAGGAAGCCTTTGAAGAATTAAAGAGAAGACTCACGCAAGCTCCAATCCTTGCTCTACCCGATGGTGACGAGGATTTCGTTGTGTGTGCTGATGCCTCGCATCAAGGGCTAGGTTGCGTGTTGATGCAACGAGGGAAAGTGATAGCTTACGCGTCTAGACAGTTGAAGGTCCATGAGAGTACTTATCCGACGCATGATTTGGAGTTAGCAGCCGTAGTGCATGCTCTTAAGATATGGAGGCATTATCTGTACGGTACTAAGTGTACTATCTATGTGACATCTGCCCGATCCGACCCGACCCAGGTACCCGTTTCTCCGATCCGATCTCTTTCTTTTATGATTTAATATTTATTTATACTTATACTTTACTTTTAATAATAATAATATATTTTCCTTCCCGCCTCTTCCTCTCTCTTCCTTTCCGCCGTCCCGTCCCTCTTCTTCTCTCCGCCTTCTTTTCCCTCTTGTTGTCGTCCCGCCTCTTTCTCTCTCTTGTCGTTGTTCCGCCCTTTAGCCTTGAACCCCTAACTGTCCTTTGTTTCTTCCCGCCTAAGGTTGTCTGCGCAGCTCCACGCGCCAGACTCCTTACAAGGAAGCCTGCGCGAAGACCAGTTGTTCCTGCGATACGCGAGGCGAACTGTTCTCGCAGCGCGCTAAGAATTGTAGTTCTTCTCGCAGCGCGCTAAGAACGGTAGTTCTTCCCGCGACGCGCTAAGAATTGTAGTTCTTCTCGCAGCGCGCTAAGAACGGAAGTTCTTCCCGCGACGCGCTAAGAATTGTAGTTCTTCTCGCAGCGCGCTAAGAATTGTAGTTCCTCTCGCAGCGCGCTAAGAATGGTAGTTCTTCCCGCGGCGCGCTGTGGACTGTTCTCTGTCTGCCTTCGCCCTCGCGCGTGCGCTCGATGCTTTCTCGCGCTATGTCTTGAGTCTTTTCTTCTGTTTAATCCAGCCGTTTACTTTTGTGATGTCTTATCTCCTGTGTTGTGACCTGACCTATCTTGTGTCTGAAAAGCCACTTTTGGCGCAGCATGCGCACCAACCCCATTGGTTGGCAGAAAAAGTGACTGACATTATCTTTTGAGATCTGCTTTTCCCATGCTTGACCAGTACCTTTATCTGACCCTCCCATGCCTGTTTACTGTTACCTGTCAGCTTTTCCTTTGCCCCCTGCAGCTGCCATATCTTTTGATATCTTTTGCTTTTAGAATCTTTTACTTTTTGGAGATCTTTTCCCCTTTTCTAGGGATTGTGTTCCCTAGGGTTTCCCTATAAATAATAATGCTATTTTCTTAACACTGCACACACAAATACTTATTATCTTTCTCTTCCTTTGCTCTCTGCCGTTGTTCTTCCTCTGCCGTCTCCTCTCTCTTTGCCTTCGTCTTCTATCCTGTTCTGCCCTGCTTTTCCGGTAATATATATATTATATATAATAATTTGTTTAATTTACTTATTAATTATGCTAACTTAAAATCAAGACTTAAAACCAATCGTTAAAACAATAATCTTTAATTATAGGTTAACTTGTGCTTGTTTAAAGTTGGTTCTTGCTTTATCTTACACCGCATCATTTATCAAGTGAGTAATCTCGTACCTAATCCCTTTTTATTTTTAATGTTTTGGGATGTTCATGTGTTCATACAAACTTAGAGTCTTAAACTTGTTTATGAACTTTAGTCGCGCAGTATCCCATGTGTTGAGGACGTAGACTTGGCTGTTTATTTGTATGTGTGGATCATTAACCGTCTTGTCGGTCTATTCCGCAGTTCTCATGGTACCATTAGATGAACACGGGAGAACTATCGTTTATGATTTTCTCTTTTGTTTACACTTGCACAGTCTTTCTTGTTTGTGAGCTCAATTGTGAGCACTGGCAGTCTATGAATCTTAGAGTTGGTCCCGATCGGATTACACCCTTGTTGAAAACCAGACATACACATGTTGCGCGCAGATTTATTGTTATCTATGTAATGTAATTAAACTTGATTTCTCACCAACACGCAAGTGTTTGACGTTTATTTTAACACATGTTCAGGTTTGCAGTAGCTGTTTTGAAGCTTGTGGACACGTAGGACGTTTTTACTTTTGGACCTAGAATAAAATGTATCAAGACAAGTTATTGTTGTTCGAATATTTTGCCTTATAATATATTGATTTATGTTGATTTGTTATCTTGTGTTTACGTTGCGCGTGCGTGAATGAATATATTTATTAAATATTGACACCCAATAGTGTCACGAGTAATGAAACAATATGTGGCGCCCCGATGTATAATCCGCCTTTGGTCGGGGTGTTACAGATTGGTATCAGAGCTCGTTGACTTTAGGATAGGTGGTTAGACGTAACGGCCTAGAATACCTAAGAGTCCCTTCTCGCGCATGAGAGAAATCTCATGTTTGCGCGCTTATTGTTAATTACTCGTTATTTATGAATATGCTCGCGCCTGCGCAGTATATGATTTTATGTTTTATTTCGCGATATTTCGATTTTTGCTGAATTTCGATTTTTATTGATTTTACTTACATATTCGTTTGTTGGGATTGAAAATCCGAAAAGTCATGGTGATATATGAATAGTTGATTTTCAATTTCCATTTACGATTATGTTCTGAGGTTGGAGACTTGAAAAGTCATGGTGATACATGAATTGTCAACCTCCAATACTCATTTTCTTGTATATTTTATATTGAGGATTGAAAAGTCATGGTGATACATGAATCGTCAATCTCCAATACTCGTTTACTAGTCATTTTAAATTGAGAATTCGGAAAGTCATGGTGATACATGAATTGTCGATTCTCGATTCGAATTTGTTATCTGTAATAAGTTTGCATTCAAATTCATGTTTTATTTTAACTGTTGATGGTATCTAACCCCGCGAAACCAAGCTTTATAAGATTAAACTTTGCGCTAAGATATTAACTAAAAATTAAAACTTTTATAGAATGCCTCCGCTATCTCGCCGTCATCAGAGGAGAGAAGCCTCGCGCAGGCGTAGACAGCAACGTTTCCAGGAAATGGCCGCCGCAATAGCCCAAGCTTTGAGCCAAAACAATACCTCCGGTTATAACATTAAGTCCTTTAACGCGGGTAACCCTCCAAAGTTCACAGGTCTTGAAGGAGCCACCGTGATGCTCCAATGGCTCGAGAAGATTGAAAACACTTTCCTCCATACCCAATGCCCCTCAGACAGACGAACCCTATATGCTTCCAGTGTCCTGGAATCAAGGGCGCTTACATGGTGGAATGGAGTAGCTCATGCGCGTGGCGCAGAAGCTGCTTCTAGCATGACATGGGAGGAATTCAAGGAAATTCTGACGCGAGAATTCTGCCCTCCCAACGAAGTTAAGCGCCTTGAGGAGGAATTTTGGAATCTTAAGCAATACAGCGGTGAAGCGCGCGAGTACGCGACGCGCTTCCATGAACTAAGCCTGCTTGTCCCTCACCTTGTTACCCCTTCCCGCCGAGCCATCGAGAAATTCCTTGGGGGTCTCCCCATGGAAATTCAAGATTCTGTATGGGCCAGAAACCCAGCAACCCTCTCTGACGCCATCGAGTTGGCCGCTGTGCTCAGCGACAACCATGTCAGAGCAGGAACCCTGTTCCTGCGGGGAACTGAGAAGACCAAACCCACCAAGACTGCCCCTGAACCAACAGAAACCAAACTAGAACCCTCAAACCATAACCAGAAACGTAGGCGCAGACAAGCCTATGCGCTTACCAGCCCGCCCATAGTCCAGCAACCCGCCTAACAACCTCCAGTATACGCTCCTAACCCCCTTTCGACTTACCCAACTCCCCCTGTAGTCCACAACTATGCCTTAACCAATCCCGCACTCCCTGCCCCGCCAACTAAGAAACCCTACACAGGAAACCACCCCTTTTGCCCAACCTGTAGACTCCACCACCCACCTCAAGTCCCATGTCGACTTTGTAACCGATGTGGCAGCGCTGGTCACCTTGCAGAAAACTGTAGAGTCCTTCCCGCCAATCCAATTGCGCCAACACCACCAGTCTACCCGCAGAACCCACAACCAACCTACCAAAACCCACGACCCAGATCGTGATTTAACTGCGGTGATCCCAGTCATTTCCGGAACGCATGCCCGAGGTTACAAGTTCAGATTACGCAAGCGAATCCGGTGAACCAGATTTCGAACCAAGTGACGCGCGGACGAGCTTTTAACATAACCGCGCACCAAGCGCAAGCGAATAATGACGTAGTTAATGGTACATTTTTGCTTAACGGATTTTATGCTTCTGTACTTTTTGATACTGGCGCCGATCGAAGTTTTATTTCTCGCGCGTTTGAGCAGAAGCTTGCGCGACCGCGCAACGATTTAAAAGAAAATTTTTCAGTTGAATTGGCTAATGGCGAAACTGTTTTAATTAACTCAGTGATTAAAAATTGCACGCTTAACCTTAACGAAAACGATTTTCTGATCGACCTCATCCCCATGCCTCTTGGAAGCTTTGATGTTATTATTGGTATGGACTGGCTCTCGAAGAATCGCGCCGAAGTTATTTGCGCCAAGAAGTTGATTCGCATTCCTCGAGAAAACGGTGATCTTCACATCTATGGCGAGAAACCCTCCAGTGGTCTTAAACTTATGTCTTGCGCCGAAGCCCGAAGGCTCATGCGGAAAAGGTGTATTGCATTCTTAGCCCATGTGGTTAAACCTGCTGAAGAAAAGAAGCTTCGCGATATCCCTGTTGTGCGTGATTTCCCTGAAGTTTTTCCTGATGATCTTCCTGGTATCCCTCCCGCTCGTGAAGTCGAGTTCCGTATTGATCTTGTCCCTGGTGCTTCCCCCGTAGCTAAATCTCCTTACCGTCTTGCGCCCGCTGAGATGCAAGAATTGGCAAGTCAACTTCAAGAGTTGACCGCTAAAGGATTCATTCGCCCTAGCTCTTCGCCCTGGGGTGCTCCGGTGTTGTTCGTTAAAAAGAAAGATGGTACGTTTCGCATGTGTATCGATTACCGCGAGTTGAACAAACTCACCATTAAGAGCCGGTATCCCTTACCGCGTATTGACGACCTCTTTGATCAACTCCAAGGTGCCTCTTGTTTCTCCAAGATTGATCTCCGCTCTGGCTATCACCAGTTGCGCATCCGCGATGAGGATGTTCCGAAGACTGCTTTTCGAACTCGTTATGGCCACTTTGAATTCTTGGTCATGTCCTTCGGTTTAACCAACGCACCCGCCGTTTTCATGGATCTAATGAATCGGGTGTGTAGGCCTTTCTTGGATAAATTCGTGATTGTGTTTATCGATGATGTTCTGGTGTATTCTAAGACCAAGGCCGAGCATGAGCAACATCTTCGGTTGGTATTGCAAAAGCTTAGAGCCGAGCAGCTCTTTGCCAAGCTCTCCAAGTGTGAATTCTGGTCGGATGAAGTACAGTTTCTTGGTCATGTTGTAAACAAGATGGGTATTCATGTCGACCCATCCAAGATTGAAGCAATCAAGAACTGGATTACGCCATCCACTCCTACCGAAATCCGTTCCTTCTTGGGCTTAGCTGGTTATTACCGGCGCTTCATTTCGAACTTCTCGAAGATCGCTTTGCCTTTAACAGCTCTAACGCACAAAGGTAAACCGTATATTTGGGGCTCGAAGCAAGAAGAAGCCTTTCTGACGCTCAAGCGTTTGTTGTGAGAAGCTCCTGTTCTTGCGCTACCTGAGGGTAATGATGATTTTGTCGTGTATTGCGATGCATCCAACCAAGGTCTCGGTTGTGTTCTTATGCAACGAGGCAAGGTTATCGCTTACGCATCAAGGCAACTCAAGGTTCACGAGAAGAATTATACAACTCACGACCTCGAACTAGGCGCAGTGGTATTTGCCTTGAAGATCTGGAGACACTACCTTTATGGTACTAAGTGTATCCTCTACACTGACCATAAAAGCCTTCAGCATATCTTTGATCAAAAGGAACTCAACATGAGACAACGCCGATGGAACGAACTCATCAGCGATTACGATTGTGAGATCCGGTATCATCCTGGTAAGGCTAATGTGGTAGCTGATGCGCTCAGCCGTAAACCCAGCCAGCTTAACTGTATTTTGCCGCGCACGCAGCCTCACTTTGCGCCGATTCAGAGCAATCTTGAATCACGCATTCGCGACGCGCAGCGCGCATCCATCAGTAATGGTAACCTTCGCGCCGAGTTAGCGTGTGGCGCGGAAGCTCATTTTGTTCCTAATCTGAGTGGAATTCTCTGCTATCTCAATCGCATCTGGATTCCCTTTGATGAGAATCTTCGCGCTGATATCCTGAGTGAAGCGCATAAATCTCGGTATTCTATTCATCCCGGCGCTGATAAAATGTACAAGGATTTGCGCATTACTTATTGGTGGCCCGGTATGAAAAAGGATATTGCTGTGTTCGTAGCTAAATGCCTAACTTGTTCCAAGGTAAAGGCTGAACATCAACGCCCATCTGGTTTGCTCGAACAACCAGAAATTCCTACGTGGAAATGGGAATGTGTAGCGATGGACTTTATTACCAAGTTACCTTTGACAGCAAGCAAACATGATAGCATTTGGGTAATAGTGGATCGATTGACTAAGTCTGCTCACTTTCTGCCCATTCGTGAAAACTACCGTGTTGAGCAACTTGCGCAGCTTTATGTCAAGGAGATTGTCTGCCGTCATGGTACTCCTTTGAGCATCATATCCGATCGCGATGGCCGTTTTATATCTCGCTTTTGGAAATCTCTCCAATCTGCGCTAGGAACTCGCTTGGACATGAGTACGGCATATCATCCTCAGACTGACGGTCAGTCTGAGCGAACTATTCAAACTCTTGAGGATATGCTCTGATCTTGTGTTCTTGATTTTGGAGGTAATTGGGATTCGCACTTGCCTTTGATCGAGTTCTCTTATAATAACAGCTATCATTCCAGTATTGGTATGGCCCCATTTGAAGCACTTTACGGTCGTAAGTGCCGCTCCCCGATTTGTTGGAGCGAAGTGGGTGAAGCTCAAATCACAGGACCCGAACTTGTTCAAGAGACAACCGATAAAATCGCCAAGATCCGTGATCATCTGCTGACTGCCAGAAGCCGACAGAAGAGTTACGCAGATCGTAGGCGAAAGCCTCTCGAATTTCAAGTTGGTGATCTTGTTCTCCTCAAAGTGTCGCCCTGGAAGGGTGTTGTCCGCTTTGGGAAGAAAGGTAAGCTTGCTCCTCGATATGTTGGACCATTTAAGATTCTCGCGCGTATAGGAAAAGTTGCCTACAGACTTGACCTGCCGCCCGCGCTCAGTAATGTGCATCCAACGTTCCATGTATCCAATCTCAAGAAGTGTTTACCTGACGAGAACCTTCACATTCCACTTGATGAAGTTCAAGTTGATGAATCTATGCATTTCGTTGAGAAGCCTGTTGAGATTATGGATCGCGAGGTTAAGCAAACCAAGCGCAGTCGCATCCCTATCGTGAAAGTTCGCTGGGAGTCCAAGCGCGGAGCCGAGTTTACATGGGAAAGGGAAGATCAAACGAAGATCAAGTACCCGCACCTGTTCTCTGCGCAACCTACTTCGAGATAAATTTCGGGACGAAATTTCTTAAAGTAGGGGAGACTGTGACATCTGCCCGATCCGACCGGACCCAGGTACCCGTTTCTCCGATCCGATCTCTTTCTTTTATGATTTAATATTTATTTATACTTATACTTTACTTTGAATAATAATAATATATTTTCCTTCCCGCCTCTTCCTCTCTCTTCCTTTCCGCCGTCCCGTCCCTCTTCTTCTCTCCGCCTTCTTTTCCCTCTTGTTGCCGTCCCGCCTCTTTCTCTCTCTTGTCGTTGTTCCGCCCTTTAGCCTTGAACCCCTAACTGTCCTTTGTTTCTTCCCGCCTAAGGTTGTCTGCGCAGCTCCACGCGCCAGACTCCTTACAAGGAAGCCTGCGCGAAGACCAGTTGTTCCTGCGATACGCGAGGCGAACTGTTCTCGCAGCGCGCTAAGAATTGTAGTTCTTCTCGCAGCGCGCTAAGAACGGTAGTTCTTCCCGCGACGCGCTAAGAATTGTAGTTCTTCTCGCAGCGCGCTAAGAACGGAAGTTCTTCCCGCGACGCGCTAAGAATTGTAGTTCTTCTCGCAGCGCGCTAAGAATTGTAGTTCCTCTCGCAGCGCGCTAAGAATGGTAGTTCTTCCCGCGGCGCGCTGTGGACTGTTCTCTGTCTGCCTTCGCCCTCGCGCGTGCGCTCGATGCTTTCTCGCGCTATGTCTTGAGTCTTTTCTTCTGTTTAATCCAGCCGTTTACTTTTGTGATGTCTTATCTCCTGTGTTGTGACCTGACCTATCTTGTGTCTGAAAAGCCACTTTTGGCGCAGCATGCGCACCAACCCCATTGGTTGGCAGAAAAAGTGACTGACATTATCTTTTGAGATCTGCTTTTCCCATGCTTGACCAGTACCTTTATCTGACCCTCCCATGCCTGTTTACTGTTACCTGTCAGCTTTTCCTTTGCCCCCTGCAGCTGCCATATCTTTTGATATCTTTTGCTTTTAGAATCTTTTACTTTTTGGAGATCTTTTCCCCTTTTCTAGGGATTGTGTTCCCTAGGGTTTCCCTATAAATAATAATGCTATTTTCTTAACACTGCACACACAAATACTTATTATCTTTCTCTTCCTTTGCTCTCTGCCGTTGTTCTTCCTCTGCCGTCTCCTCTCTCTTTGCCTTCGTCTTCTATCCTGTTCTGCCCTGCTTTTCCGGTAATATATATATTATATATAATAATTTGTTTAATTTACTTATTAATTATGCTAACTTAAAATCAAGACTTAAAACCAATCGTTAAAACAATAATCTTTAATTATAGGTTAACTTGTGCTTGTTTAAAGTTGGTTCTTGCTTTATCTTACACCGCATCATTTATCAAGTGAGTAATCTCGTACCTAATCCCTTTTTATTTTTAATGTTTTGGGATGTTCATGTGTTCATACAAACTTAGAGTCTTAAACTTGTTTATGAACTTTAGTCGCGCAGTATCCCATGTGTTGAGGACGTAGACTTGGCTGTTTATTTGTATGTGTGGATCATTAACCGTCTTGTCGGTCTATTCCGCAGTTCTCATGGTACCATTAGATGAACACGGGAGAACTATCGTTTATGATTTTCTCTTTTGTTTACACTTGCACAGTCTTTCTTGTTTGTGAGCTCAATTGTGAGCACTGGCAGTCTATGAATCTTAGAGTTGGTCCCGATCAGATTACACCCTTGTTGAAAACCAGACATACACATGTTGCGCGCAGATTTATTGTTATCTATGTAATGTAATTAAACTTGATTTCTCACCAACACGCAAGTGTTTGACGTTTATTTTAACACATGTTCAGGTTTGCAGTAGCTGTTTTGAAGCTTGTGGACACGTAGGACGTTTTTACTTTTGGACCTAGAATAAAATGTATCAAGACAAGTTATTGTTGTTCGAATATTTTGCCTTATAATATATTGATTTATGTTGATTTGTTATCTTGTGTTTACGTTGCGCGTGCGTGAATGAATATATTTATTAAATATTGACACCCAATAGTGTCACGAGTAATGAAACAATATGTGGCGCCCCGTTGTATAATCCGCCTTTGGTCGGGGTGTTACAATCTATACAGATCATAAGAGTTTAAAGTACTTTTTCGAGCAGAAAGAATTGAACATGAGGCAGAGAAGATGGTTAGAATTGATAAAGGATTACGACTGTGAGATTAAGTATTACCCCGGTAAAGCTAACGTGGTCGCTGATGCGCTAAGTCGTAAAAATGAGGAAGTCCTAGCAACCGTGAAGTCATACCAGCTGATTGTGAACTCAAGTCTTTTTGAAGAAATCTTCAAGGTGCAGTCAGAGGTGTTAGTAGATGAAGGGTTAGTAAAGAAAGAAAGGGTGTTCGGCCAGCAGAATGAGTTAGTGGAAAACACTCATGGAGTTAACACTAGATTTGACCGCATGTGGATCCCACGCCATGGTGATCTTAGAAGTCGAATCTTAGATGAAGCTCATAAGTCAAGGTACTCAATCCATCCTGGAGCTACAAAGATGTACCAAGACTTGAAAAGGGATTACTGGTGGCCTGGAATGAAGAATGATGTAGTAGATTATGTCGGTAAGTGCTTAACTTGCTTACAAGTCAAAGCCGAACATCAGAAGCCTTATGGGAAGATGCAACCGCTAGAGATACCTGAGTGGAAATGGGAACACATCACTATGGATTTCATAACTAAGCTACCTCGTACAGCTAAGCATCATGATACCATCTGGGTGATTGTGGACCGTTTGACCAAGAGTGCTCACTTTTTACCCATACGAGAGGCCATCTCGTCAGAAACGTTAGCAAGCTTGTTCATTAAAGAAATTGTAACCAAGCATGGAGTACCGTTATCGATCGTGTCTGATAGAGATACACGGTTTACTTCAAGATTCTGGAAGAAATTCCATGAAGCTATGGGGACGAGGTTGAACATCAGTACGGCGTACCATCCTCAAACCGATGGACAGTCCGAAAGGACGATCCAAACCCTTGAGGATATGCTAGGTGCTTGTGTTTTAGATTTTGGTGGAAGCTGGGATGATCATCTGCATCTGGCAGAGTTCTCCTATAACAACAGTTACCATTCGAGCATTGGTATGCCACCGTTTGAGATGCTTTACGGTCGACGATGTAGAACCCCGGTGTGTTGGGGTGAGATTGGTCAAAAGGAAATGGGAAGCCTAGAAGTGGTTCAAGAAACGTCTTCAAAGTTTGATCAGATCAAAGCAAGAATGAAAGCCGCTCAAGACAGACAAAAGTCTTATGCAGATAAGCGGCGACGACCAATTGAGTTTAACGTTGGCGACTATGTGATGCTTAAGGTCTCGCCTCGGAAAGGAATTATCCGTTTTAGAAAGAGAGGGAAGCTAAGTCCGAGGTACATTGGACCATTTAAAATTTTGTATCGTGTGGGGGAAGTAGCTTATAAGCTGGATTTACCCGATGAGTTAGAAGGAATTCATTCAACCTTCCATGTTTCTCATCTGAGGAAGTGTCTAGCTGATGACACGTCTCACGTGCCATTAATGGACATTGAGGTTGATGAACAATTGAACTACATCGAGCAACCGATAAAGATCGTTGGTCGCAAGGAGAAGCAGCTTCGTAACAAGATTATACCCTTGGTAAAAGTGACATGGAAACACCGCAAGGGATCAGATGCTACTTGGGAAGTCGAGGATGAGATGCGCAAGTTTTACCCTAGTTTGTTTATGTAATAGTTAGGTTTCGGGGACGAAACCTCTTTAAGGGGGAAGACTTGTAACATCCCAAAATTTTAATTATAAATAAAGAAAATTATGTTTAGTGATTTCACGTTGTTAATTATTTAATGTCGAGTAAGGAGGGAGTTGGGCTTAGATTGCGTAAGATGGGTTAAATGAGAATGGGCCTCGGGTCCGTGGGCTTAGAGGGATATAAATATCCCATCCCAACCCAATCTTTCATTTCCACCTTCTTTCTTCACACACTCAAAACGCACACATTCTAACCGATCAAGATTCGAAGCCGAGACCCGAGATTTTGTTGATAGATCTGAGTTGGTAAGGTAAGAACAAATCCACCAAAGCTAATTTTACTGAAAATGGTTAGGATTGGATGGGTTAACCGGACCCGAAACCCAAACTGCCCAAATCGGACCCCTAAAACGTCGATTTTAGGCCGATTTGATGGTTGGGATTTGTAGGCGCCGATCATACGATTCCGTGGGTACCAAAATCGAGTTATTTGGCTAAGAAACGAAGGATTTATGGGCAAACAGATCTGCAGCGCGATAACTTCGCCTGCAAGATTAAGTTCGCCTGATGAACTTCGCCTTCAAGCGTAACTTCGCCTTCAAGCGTAACTTCGCCTTCAAGCGTAACTTCGCCTAAGGTTTAACTTCGCCTGAAGCCAAGTTCGCCTAAGGATAACTTCGCCTACGGCCAAGTTCGCCTAAGGTTTAACTTCGCCTGAAGCCAAGTTCGCCTAAGGTTTAACTTCGCCTGAAGCCAAGTTCGCCTAAGGATAACTTCGCCTACGGCCAAGTTCGCCTAAGGTTTAACTTCGCCTGAAGCCAAGTTCGCCTAAGGTTTAACTTCGCCTGAAGCCAAGTTCGCCTAAGGTTTAACTTCGCCTGAAGCCAAGTTCGCCTAAGGTTTAACTTCGCCTGAAGTGAAGTTCGTTTATAAAATAAATTAAAAACCTAATGGAAAATGTGTTAAGGCAGTTATCGAAAATAAAATTTTTCCAAGCTGACCTGGCAGCTTAACCCCAGCCAGGGGCTCTGCCCCTTGGACCCCGCTAGGGGCTGCCGCCCCTAGAACCCCGCTGCCAGAGGCGCTGCCCCCGGACCCCCGTTCGTTGTGGGTCATATATAGATAGAAATACAAAACGAGTAGTAGTAGTTAATTGATATGTGTAAATATTATACAGTTAGCCGAGCCCAGTTAAAGAAAGGAATTACGATCAACGGCGAGCGTAACAGGATCCAGGTGAGTTTCTAGCCCCATTCCTTGTTATGTTTTCGGGGCTGTGTGCATACTTGATGTGTTGTTAATACATTTATCCTAAGTGATAAGTGTATGCCATATGTGATATATGTGATATGTAAGAATGATTGCTTGATGGTACGTGAACGATCTTCGGATATTGCACGTACTGTCAGGTTGTAACGTTATAAATATGGTAAGTATGATATGTATGTTTATGTGTATGAACGTAATAAAGTTAATAAAAGAAGGAAATGACGGTTGTATGGTTACGAAAAGGGTACCGAGCCCTAATAATACTCGAGGTATGATGTATGGTTGTATGGTAACGAAGAGGGAATCGAACCCTACTAATATTCGAAAACAAGGGACCAGACCCTTATAATATCTGTGATGTTAGGGACCAGACCCTTATAATATCTGTGATGTTAGGGACCAGACCCTTACAATATCTGTGAGGATAGGGACCAGACCCTCATAATATCTGTGATGTTAGGGACCAGACCCTTATAATATCTGTGATGTTAGGGACCAGACCTTATAATATCTGTGATGTTAGGGACCAGACCCTTACAATATCTGTGAGGATAGGGACCAGACCCTCATAATATCTGTGATGTTAGGGACCAGACCCTTATAATATCTGTGATGTTAGGGACCAGACCCTTATAATATATGTGATGTTAGGGACCAGACCCTTATAATATCTGTGAGGTTATAGGGCGAAAGGCTCTTTAAAACGTATGATTATGAATGTAAAGAAAGTATGTAAGTAAGAAAGAAAGTATGTAAGTAAGAATGAAGGTATGAGTACTTATGTGTGTATGAAAGAAAGTTATGAGGTTAAGTACGTATGTATGTAATAAGGTATTGTATGGTATTGTATGATTAACTAGAACTCACTCAGCGTAGCTGACTTTTAGTATGCACGCAGGTGAGTAGGATGAGACAGCTGGCTTGAGTGGAGGACACATGGCAGAAGACTAAAGCCTGGCATCTGAAGATCTGATATGTTTTATAAGTTATGTTTTGATTTTGAAAGACAAGAGGAATGTTTTAAGACATGATTATGAATTGATATGTAATGTTTTATGAAAGTTTTATATTCCGCGTAAAGTTTTTAATTAACTCTGATATTTAGAACTGTGTTTATGAGTAAATCCAACACGAAAGTAGGGTTACCGGTCACGGGGCCTTACAAGCTGCCAGGTCAACTCGGAAAAATTTTATTTTCATTAACAGTCCTTTAACAAAAATCCATCAGAAAATGAATTTTATAAAATTTCGCATGGAAGAATTTCGCTTCGCATGCATAGAATTTCGCTTCACATGAAACTGTTTCGCTTCGCATGGAACTTTTTCGTTTCGCATGGTCATGCGATGCGAAACAACCTTTTTCGCTTCGCATGGTCATGCGATGCGAAACAACCTTTTTCGCTTCGCATGGCTGTGCGATGCGAAACAACCTTTTTCGCTTCGCATGGCTGTGCGAAAATTTTCCTTTTCTTCGTTTTTTACTAATTTAAAGCCATCTCCCGACACATTCTAACCCCATGCACCTGATCTTGAACCCATATCTCTCATAGTCCAACGCCACCATTTCACCTTAAAGTGCACCCAAGAGGTTATAACTTACCAAGTTTATGTTTTTCTTACATTTTACAACCCTATCTATCATTATATCTGTTTGCATGACGATTCTAACCATAAAACTTAACCTTTTAAACCGAAACCTACCTTTTTGCTTCGGGTTCGAGTTTAGATCTGGACAATACGTAGATCTGGACGTGATTCTTGTTATTTGATGATGTTAAACACGAGATTCCACCCTTCTTTAGCTCGGATTTGGATCCGGGTGTTTGAGAGAAGAAGTGTGTGTATTTTTAGTGTGTGGGGAGGGTGTCAAAATGATGAAATGGTGGGTGGGTTGGGTTTATATAGTGGGTTATGGGTCCCACCACCCACTCTCCATTCCCATTTCAAATCCTTATCCAAACATTTAACACACGAGTAACTTAACGACACACAGTAAATAACAAAACTTTCTGTCATTTATTATTTAACAAAAAGTTTGATGTTACACAAATACATTTTATTTTTAACATGAGAACAGCGAGAACCAATTTGTTGTTATTATTAGCTTTATTTTTATAGGCGTTTGCTGTTATTTTTTGTTCATATTTGCTAATTTTCGATTATGAAACGTTATAAGTATTTGCTGATTTATATTTTGTTGTTATTATTAGATTTTTTCTTTTGCATTTATAAGTATTTGCTGGTATATGCTGTTATTAGTTTGTTCTTGATTTTGATTCTTTTGTTATAATTTTTAGGTTTTTTTCTTTGTTATTATAAATCATTATTTATGTAAATTGGTATTGTAGTTGGTATTGTTTCTTACGTTCTCTTTTTTTTTATAAATTGGTATTATTTCCTACGTTCTCATGTTAAGATTAAAATGTACATGAACCCTCCCCTAGAAAGACCTAAGAATAATGCTATACAACTTAACAATCGAACATATTGTTCTCATATGAGATGACTTCAGCGCTAGAAGATGGACAATTCGATTACGACAACAAAGTGAGTATCTTGTATCCGTGTTGCTTTTTTTCCTCTAGCCGCCTCAATTTTCCATAAAAATCAATTGCATGTTTCACACATAACTGTTTGATAGTAATGTGATAAATATAAAAATGAATAGTATAAGATACCTAAATATTTACTAGAATAACATTTTTATAATGTGTGTATTATGTTTGATGTATTGTTTTAGCATTATATTTTGATATTCCTTTAAATACGTTCATGACAACTTCAGTAGCAACAATTGATTCATCTTCATTTAAGTTAGCCATATGTATAGGAGTGATGACAGCTAGATGAAACAATTGAACCTAATAAAACAAATAACAAATAAAAATGGCATGAAACTAATAAAAATTTAAACTTCCTTAATTTTTGTTCAACCAAAAAAATTTGATATTTGAACATGACATGTGACCTGAAACTGATATTATAATAGAATATGTTAATCCGTAACTTAAAATTGTAAATTGTCAAAATAACTCAGTAATTTTTCAATACATGATCTAGAATATATAATGACAGGTTTAAACATCACTAAACTTGTGTTGAACCTTTATTTTTATTATTTTATTATTATTATTTTTCTTTAAAATGGGGCATTAGCTTTATGTACCAATTGAAAAAACCGCTTCTTCCAATCTAAGTGTAATGTTGTAATTTTTAATACATCAAGAATAATATGTTTCAAATAAGTCATCTTAAATACTCATTGAAAAAACACCGTATTCCACTTTAAGGGTAAACGTAACAATTTAAATACACTAAGGATTATAAGTTTCAAATAATCAATCTCAAAATAGCTTATATCACTCAATGTTTCAGAACTGCACCGCGCAACAAATTAGTCGCACATTTACACAACATTGGATTGGATTTGAAGTGGATTTGGAGAATCAACATGACCCATGTACTACATGGGCGGAAAATATAAAAACATTAATTATAATAAATGCCAATTATAAATATATATTTGACCTATTTATAAAATGTCAAACAAATGAAAGTTAGAATTTTAAACGTGATTTAGGTTTTGAATTTATTTTCAAGGACATTTTTGGAAATCATGAAAATATTTGGGATTTGGTAAATTAACTATTTAAGGCTATTAAAATTTAAGAAAAGATTGGCAAACACTTCCGACATGCCACCTCTAGGCCTGTCAATACTTCTAGTTTCTATCAAATTTAAAACATTTGTGTCAGCATTGACTTTTCCTTTAATGGTGATCCAAATGTTGTATGTGAAGCATTTCATACAAATTTATGCTCAAGTGAAGCAAAACATTCATGAAATTGAACGGGTTAACGTGTTATTTTTATGTGTTGTCACTATGGCAAGGTCGAGAAGCCCCCTCACATTTATTAAAATATTTTTCATGGTGTAGCTCAGAACTATTGTTGTATGAGAAGCCTTCTTCGAAATTGGTTCATAACCAAAATTCTTTCATTTATACATATATGATACTGTGAATGAAATTTCCAATAGTTGGAGCGTCCTCGGGTATGTTTTTGCACTTGCGTTTTTAATTTAGATTAGTAGGGTATACTCTATCATTTTTCGTTATTGGTATATGAAACTGAATAAAAATGTCTTATAGTCATGAAATATAAACTAGTTAAACGAGCCGCATACATGTTTGATACTTGTGTTAAACGTATCGTTTTCTAACATGTTAAACACTATAAGAGCCGAATTTATAAAATGAAATTTTATAAACACACAAAATGCGTTAGCAAGTTTAAAAGACATAAGAAACTAAAAAAGTAACCATTTTACAATTTCACAAAATTGAGTTCAATATGACACAATAAAGGACGCTATTTAAAAAAAAAACCTCAGAGGACTAATAATACAATAATTTATCAACAACTAAAATTGGTTCAACACGTTTAGATAGGTGCCCAATTAACATTTTACGAGATTGTGGTGTTGATGGGTTAGATTTTGATTTTGGGTGTGCGTTGGATTGTTTGCACAACTCCATTCCTGATCTTTATCTTGGCGGGTTCGCTAATAAGGGCACCCTCACCCCCCGTAAAGCCCAAAATGCTTTGGCAATTGTCCCAAGTTTAGGAGAGAAGTTTGGCATATTTACTCGCTAGAAAGTGGTGTTAAAATGTCTTCAGGCTCCTCATGCTCAAGACTTCTTGATCGTCACCCCATCGAAGGGTTAGGCCAACACATGCCAGCAGTGGAGTATCGTGCCATTCTTAAATATCGTTTAATGACTCCCTTGTTTCCAGTTGACGAGTCATGCCCAGTCTACCATAAAGTTTGTTTAGGTAATTTTGGTGAGCATGCGTTTCATTGCAAAGAACTCACGTGGTTTAAATATAGACATGATTGGTAAGGGATGCTCTTTGTGATGTGTTAAAACGGGCAGAAATCTCGACAAAAAAAGAGGGTCTCGTGAGTTTCTGACGAATCCTCGTGAGTCGTGACTTTTGTAGTAATAATTAAAATTCAAAGTAGAAGTAGTTGAACTCTCAAAGCACATGTCTACCAATTAAGGAAGTGACGAAGGAGGTGCTTGAGATTTCTTATTTTACCTCATTATAACTTTTTATTAAGTTAATAAGTTACAACATTGTAACTTATGAAAATTTTCCTCTCATAATATAAGTAATTCCAAACAACTTATTACTGTTACTTTTTAAAATAAAAAATTCTAATTGGGTGAAAATAAGCGATCCTAAACACCCCCGAAATACTTGAGGGACTGTTCTCGTAACATCCAACAAAGCTAAACACTTTCTTTCACTCATCACTTTTCTTTGTTATTTGCGTCTTCCACCAGATCTCCGCCTGTTATTCCACCAATCGGACCGTCACCGATTTATAAACCCTAACATCTAGAAGAAGAACGTATCTCCATCAATTCCTCCTTCATCTCCGGCGAAGCGTTTCACTTAGTCACAAGTAAGCCAAGCCAGTTCCGATCAGCTTTCAGTTTCAATTCTTCATTCTCAATTTTTACTTTTACTTTTAATTTAGTTTATTATAGCTGATTATACCGAGAAACGATGCTAATTCTGTTTATAACATCTTCAATTACAGTGTTCTCATTTTTAGGTTTTTAGAACTTATTCTGCCAATAGTAAATTGAATTCAAACTGTTTATATATATATATATATGTGTGTGTGTGTGTCATATAATGATGAAGATAACTTATGGCTCTGTTAGGGCTTTTGATTGACTTATTTACTTGCTTACTTGTTCAGGGGGCAATTGATTGCTAGCAGATTAGAAATTGAACTCAAAACTGTTTATATCTATAATAACGATAACTTATGGCTCTGTTAGGGTTTTTAATCGACTTATTTACATGCTTACTTGTTCAGGGGGCAATTGATTGTTAGCAGATTAGAAATTGAACTCAAAACTGTTTATATATATGTTATAAGGATAACTTACGGCTCTGTTAGGCTTTTTAATCGACTTATTTACTTGCTTACTTGTTCAGGGGGCAATTGATTGCTAGCATACTTGAAATTGAGTTTTGAGTTAGAAGGGGAGAGAGATGACTAGGTTTAATGTTAATGGGAAAGTAGTTGATACTGTTGATTTGCTGAAGAAGAGACACTGGGCGTGGCGACTTGATATGTGGCCGTTTGCGATACTTTATTTTACATGGATGATTGCTGTTTTACCGAGTTTTGATTTTCTGGATGCTTTTATTATTCTTGGTGGTCTGGTAGCTGTCCATATATTGGTGTTTCTTTTTACAGTATGGTCAGTCGATTTTAAATGCTTCGTTCAGTATTCAAAGGTTAGTGGTATTCTAAACTGATTGTTTCTATAACGTATATAGTCATCGTATTAGTTTGATGATTTTGTTATTGTAATTCATTTGCTAGGTTAAAGATATTCAGCATGCTAATGCTTGCAAAATCACGCCAGCTAAATTTTGTGGCTCTAAAGAAGTTATACCATTACATTTCCGGAAGGTCGTAAGCTCATCTTATTTTCTTAGATGTTACAGCATTTTATGTCAAATTTTTGTTTTTGGTTGAATTTAAATGCCTCATGTGTTTGATAGCAATTTTTATTTGATTTGCCAGCTGGCAGGCTCTTTGACCGATGAGATATATTTTGATTTCCGAAAGCAGTGTTTCATTTATTCAAATGAGAAGAAAACTTTCTGTAAGCTTCCGTATCCATCCAAGGAAACTTTTCGGTACTATCTCAAAAGCACTGGACATGGTACTGAAGCTAAAGTTCAAGTTGCTTCTGAGAAGTGGGGTCGCAATGTGTAAGCTTCTATACTTACTGCAAGTTAACTTTTACCATTTGATTTTGCAGTCTAGTTTTAACTCACTTTTGTTACTGTTACCTAATTCAAATTTTTTGACATCTATGCAGATTCGAGTATCCCCAGCCAACATTCCAGAAATTGATGAAAGAGAACTGCATGGAGCCTTTCTTTGTCTTTCAGGTTCAATATTAAGAAACAGATTTTAAAGAACATAGCTTTATGTGCTCGCCTTCTTTTTTCATAAATAAGCAATTATTATTCTCTTTGATCTGTAGGTCTTCTGTGTGGGACTTTGGTGTCTAGATGAATATTGGTATTACAGTCTGTTCACACTCTTTATGCTGTTTATGTTTGAGTCAACAATGGCAAAAAGTCGGTTAAAGACTTTATCAGAGTTGAGGCGTGTTAGAGTAGATTCCCAGATGCTAATGGCGTATCGTTGTGGAAAGTAAGTATATTATGCTATCTTTTGTTGTTAAAATTGGCAGGGCTGTCTCCGAGAATCCTTTAAAATTTTGAACCTGGGACGAGTAAAAAAAGGGCTCCTAGAATCGCGTTCTCAATTATAAGATGAATAATTTGACAATTTTACCAATAGGGCTGCCTTTCAAAAGCCGAAAACAGACCAAAACAAAACATAATAATAAACAAGTTACTAAAATGACTCGTATAAAAGACAAATGAATGTTTTTTTTTCTATAAAAAAAAGAATTTCCATTTGTGGGAATTGGACCCATAACCTTTGATTCCATAGTATAGCACTCTTTCCATTCAGCCATCGAGTCATTTTATATGCTTTTGTTTTAAAACAAAATTATATCTAAAGTATAAATAGTTTTTTTTAACAAATATGGGCCTCTCGGGAGAGTGGGCCTGGGTTGTTGCCCTCCTAGCCCTCCCTTTGGGCCCGGGCCTGAACATTGGATTCACGTCTATAAGCTGTTGCCTTACTTTGACTTTTTCTATTACAGGTGGACAAAGGTAGCAGGGACTGATCTTCTGCCTGGTGATGTGGTGTCAATTGGCCGTGCTGCTGGTCAAGATGGCGAGGAAAAGTCTGTCCCTGCAGATATGCTTATTTTAGCAGGGACTGCTATTGTAAATGAGGCTATTCTCACAGGCGAGTCAACTCCCCAATGGAAGGTGGTTACTTTTTTTTTTTCCTCTCAGTTTACTAGGCTTGTAAACGAACTGAATGGAGCGTGTTCGTGTTTGTTCCATTAACTTTAACTGAACAAACGATTGAACATGTTCATGTTCCTTTATGCTTGTTTGTTAACATTTTAAACGAACGAACATAACTGAACATGGATGACTGGACATAATTGAGCCAAAACTAGTTAAAAGTAATGTGAAGAACCATATGTTGGGCCTAAAAAGTTATCAAAACTGTTAACAAATGTAAATGAATGGACTTAAACAAACGCAAACTAACAAGCCCAAAAGAGCGCAAATGAACGAACGTTACAAACACGACGCGTGCTCATGTTCGTTCTTTAACTAAATGAACACAGTTTTTTTGTTCATGTTCGTTCATTTTTTAAATAAATGAACTTTCCACTGAATGTTCATGAACTGTTCACTGGACGCTCGGTTTGTTTGCAGGCCTACAATTTACTTCCATTTTTTTAAACTATAGTAATCGTTACTTGGTTTACCTTTTTTAAAATAAACGTACAAAAATATGGTTGTACGACAGGTGTCAATCATGGGCAGAGGACCAGAAGAGCGCCTGTCTTCTAAACGGGATAAAAACCATATTCTTTTTGGTGGAACAAAGATATTGCAGCATACTCCTGATAAGGTTGTACATAATGCTCCAATGTTACTTTCAATTCTGTTAAAAAGTTTTATTATGCAGTTAATAGTTAATGCATTTCTTTTGTTCATTGCTCCAGACCTTTCATATGAAAACTCCTGATGGTGGCTGTTTAGCAATTGTTTTACGAACTGGGTTTGAAACAACACAAGGGAAACTAATGCGAACCATTTTGTTTTCAACCGAGAGGGTAAGCCCGCAATTATTATCGACACTTTACATTTTCCTGTCTCTCTTTCACTATTGTTTAATAGATAATATGTTTTTCAGGTTACTGCTAACAGCTGGGAGAGTGGACTTTTTATTTTGTTTTTAGTTGTTTTTGCCATTATAGCAGCTGGTTATGTACTTAAAAAGGTAAGGTAAACTTGTGGATGCTATTTCTTTTTCAAGATTTTGTAGTTGATAAGTTAATCATGTATAATAAAGTATTAATTGATGTAGGGGCTTGAGGATCCAAACCGGAGTAGATACAAGCTTCTTTTGAGCTGTTCTTTAATTATAACTTCAGTGATTCCACCTGAGCTGCCAATGGAGTTGTCTATAGCTGTTAATACATCTTTGATTGCACTAGCACGACATGGTATATTTTGTACAGAACCATTTCGAATACCGTTTGCTGGAAAGGTGTGCAAATCTACTTTAATTATATTTGAGTTTAAATGTTTGATTTCTTTTAGAATTTTATCATATCTTATATGGTTATTCTGCAGGTTGATATATGCTGTTTTGACAAGACGGGAACACTGACATCTGATGACATGGAGTTCTCTGGAGTTGGTGGGTTGAGTGATGATATTGATTTAGAAACAGACACTAAAAAAGTGCCAACTCGCACTTTGGAAATTCTTGCTACATGTCACGCATTGGTTTTTGTAGACAATAAGCTGGTATGTACGTTTTGTTGTTTTTTCTTTGTCCTATAGATATTCTTGTTTCTGGTTTTACTGAAACTGGAATATACTAATATGAAACTTTATAAAAACGTACTTATATAATTATACAATGATATTGTTGCTTGTAGGTCGGTGATCCTCTTGAGAAGGCTGCAATAAAGGGGATAGATTGGACTTATAAGTCTGATGAGAAAGCCATGCCTAAGAAGTAAGTCATTCATTTAGTTTGTAGAAACTTGTTACTCATTTTTTTCAAGGAACTTCTAGAAACTTGTAACACATTTTTTCCTATTATTTGCAGGGGAGGTGGCAGTGCTGTCCAAATTGTTCAGAGGCATCACTTCGCTTCCCACTTGAAAAGAATGGCAGTTGTGGTTCGTACAGAAGAGCAATTTTATGCATTTGTAAAGGTATATGTCAAAGGTCAACGTTGACCAAGTTGTACTTCCCATTGTGTGCAACCATTTTACTCATTTGGTTATATCTCATGTGACTGTTATAATTTCAGGGTGCACCAGAAACCATCCAAGAAAGATTAAATGATGTACCTGCGTTTTTTGTAAGCACCTATAAGAGATACACACGTCAAGGGTCCCGTGTTCTGGCTTTAGCTTATAAACCTCTTCCTGATATGACGGTATGTATACACATACATACACACACATATAAGTATATATAGATATATGGATCAACATTATGCTTGTTTTACAAAATTGTTTGCATTTTGTAAAATGGTTATAGGTAAGTGAAGCTAGAAACTTGGACAGGGAGGTAGTGGAAACTGGGCTCACCTTTGCAGGTTTTGCGGTATGAAAATATACATCTAGTGTTCATTCACTAAAATGCTTCATACTTTGCATTTTCCTATAATGCTACATGTATTAGCAATATGCTTTCTTTAACGAATTTGCCATTATCGGACAAACTTTAGGTATTTAATTGCCCCATCAGAGGAGATTCTGCCACTGTCTTGCTTGAGTTAAAAAAGTCGTCACATGATCTGGTGAGTGGCACGAATTTGGTTTCCTTTATTTATTAGTTTTATTGCGTAACAGAATTTTAGCTCTACTACAGAACTATTAAGTTTGCATAATGCTTATTATTACAACATTGATGTTAATTTTCTGTGTTTTAGGTGATGATTACTGGTGATCAAGCATTGACGGCTTGCCATGTTGCACGCCAAGTTAATATAATATCAAAACCGGCATTAATTCTTGTCCCAACAAAGAACAAGAAACAATTTGAGTGGGTTTCACCTGATGAAAAGGAGATCGTGACCTACAGGTAATTTATGCCACCTCTAAAATAATGCATATATTTTTAAGTATTTCTAAGACGTTTGTTGGTCGTGTTATTTACAGTGAAGAAGTGGTTGAGGCTTTAGCTGAAAGCCACGATCTTTGTATTGGAGGTGATTGCTTTGAAATGTTGCTTCAGACCTCTGCTGTTGCCAGTGTGATTCCATATGTTAAGGTTGTAACTCTTCATAACATTATAAATATGATTTTTAACGGTGCCACACTAACAAAATTAAATTATTAGGTATTTGCTAGGGTGGCACCAGAACAAAAAGAACTTATCATGACCACTCTTAAATCATCTGGAAGGATAACATTGATGTGTGGTGATGGAACTAATGATGTTGGAGCTTTGAAGCAGGTAACGCGTACACATTCATTTTTGTTCAAAGTTTTATTCTCTTAATGCAATAATATGATAATTGACACGTTAAACAAATTTTCAGGCGCATGTAGGGGTAGCTTTACTGAATGCAATACCGCCACCAAGTCCTGGGGACAAGCCCTCGTCAGAAAAAAAGTCTTTGTCAGAAACAAAGCCCTCTAAGTCGAAGAAACCCAAGTATGTTACTGAACCAAGTTCAAGCAGCATCACCCCTGCTGCCAATAACCGCCACCTCACACCAGCAGAGGTTCAAAGGCAGAAGCTAAAGAAAATGATGGATGAGTTAAACGAAGGCGATGATGGTCGGTCAGCTCCTATAGTCAAACTCGGTGATGCATCAATGGCGTCACCTTTCACTGCCAAGCACGCGTCCGTCTCCCCAACCATCGACATTATCCGCCAGGGTAGGAGCACTCTGGTCACCACCCTGCAAATGTTCAAGATTCTTGGACTTAACTGCCTTGCAACTGCGTACGTGTTGAGTGTCATGTACTTAGACGGTGTTAAACTAGGAGACGTTCAGGCCACCATTAGTGGCGTATTCACCGCTGCCTTTTTCTTATTCATCTCACACGCCCGGCCACTGCCGACACTCTCCGCCGAGCGGCCCCACCCGAACGTCTTCTGCTTTTACGTCTTTTTATCTCTACTCGGCCAGTTTGCTGTCCACATCCTTTTCTTGATTTCATCAGTGAAAGAAGCAGAGAAACACATGCCAGATGAATGCATCGAACCTGATTCTGAATTCGAGAGTAATCTGGTGAACACGGTCTCCTACATGGTCAGTATGATGATCCAAGTGGCTACCTTTGCAGTTAACTACATGGGTCATCCTTTTAACCAGAGTATATCGGAGAACAAGCCGTTTAAGATTGCACTTTTTGGTGCGGTCGCGTTCTTTACCGTGATTACTTCTGATATGTTTCGGGATTTAAACGATTGGTTGAAACTGGTGCCTTTGCCGACGGAGTTGCGTGACAAGCTTTTGATATGGGCAGCGTTGATGTTCTCGGCATGCTATACGTGGGAAAGGTTCTTGAGGTGGGCTTTTCCTGGTAAAATGCCGACTATCAAAAAGGCGAAGTTAGTAGCTGGTAGCAAGCAAAAGTCTGATTGAGGCTGGTTTTACACAGATTTTGGTTTTGGCGGAACATAACATTTTGGATATTTATTCTCTAGTTTCAAGTCTATTCATACAACGTCAGTGACTTTTGGTTCCCCATTTTTTGTTTGATTAGTTGCTTATTTACCATGGGATTAAAGGCTTTGTCAAAGACGTTATTTGATTATCTTGTTAGATTGATTTGCTTATTTACCATGGGATTAAATTAGAATTAAAATTAAATATGTTTTAATATGTTTCTTTGTTTGTCATCTCATCTATAATTAGCCAGCTAGTAATATTTATGCAGCATCTATTTTTAATTACTTATAATTTACTAAATTATGTTGCTAGATAGTCAAAATAGAAAATCAAGTCATTTCATCATATAAGAGAATTGACATTGATAAGCTATTCCTTTATTTTTAAGCTTTCTTCACAAAATATTATCAAACGTAATCGCTTTCATATATTTTTGTAAAATGCAATTTTATATATTACCTAATCAATAACTTTCATTATATATATGATTTCACCACATGTTGTAACTTAATATTTTTCAATATTATATTTTACTTGCTCATACAAATTTTACGTCTAGTGACAATGCGATATTCTAATCTTACACACCTAAAAACAAATTTACCAGCAAACACGTTAAATTGTTACATAGTGAACTTGCAATTCTCATAACTTTCTATTCACACGGTTTATTCCAATTACAAAAAAAAAACATAATATTTACGTCAAATCATCTTACACATAAATTCATAATTTCATATTCATTCAAATAAACAATCATATATGTTACCTTTACCTTATGAATTTATTAATTTTCATTCGTATAATACACGAGCCATTTACCTAGTTCAAGCAATATAAGTAAATATATAAACCTTATATGACCAGTATGATAGGACAGAAATGCTGCGGAAACACTCTAGCACATCGTCATGGAACAATGCCATCCGCCGGACTTACTCCACCACAAAAGCAAATAATAATAATAATAATAATGACAGACAAACAATTTTGTTTTTTAAACGGACACGTTGTTCAGGTACCAAGTCCGTCGAGCTTACTTACGCTTCTCTATTCAAAGCTTGTGCCTCGTTATCAGCCCTTGAAGAAGGCCGGCAGATCCACGTTGACTGCCTTAAGCATGGGCTGGATGCTGACGTATACGTCCGTAACACCATGATTCATTTCTACGGCTCTTGTAAAAAAATCAACCATGCACGCAAGGTGTTCGATGAAATGCCAAACCCAAATGTTGTTTCTTGGAACACTATTATTTCCGCTTTCTTT
Source organism: Bidens hawaiensis (assembly GCF_021521415.1). Taxonomy (NCBI): domain Eukaryota; kingdom Viridiplantae; phylum Streptophyta; class Magnoliopsida; order Asterales; family Asteraceae; genus Bidens; species Bidens hawaiensis. The sequence goes on from NW_027506089.1 coordinate 82,161, forward strand.
CGCGTTTCGTGGTTCAACGAATCAGTAGAGTGGTTTATGAAGATGCGAGATGTTAAAATCGAACCGAACGGGACGACGTTGGTGGTGATGCTGACGGTGTGTGCCGAGCTTGGGAACTTAACATTCGGGAAATGCGTTCATACCCGAATAGTTATGAAAGGGTTTAAACTCGATTGTCGGTTGGGAACAGCGCTTGTTAACATGTATGCGAAATGTGGGGCTTTGAATTATGCGAGGTTGGTTTTCGACAATATGCGTGAACGGAACGTGTGGACTTGGAGTGCGATGATTCAAGGGTTAGCGCAACACGGGCTAGGTACACACGCCATTGCACTTTTCGACGAAATGAAAAGTGCTTCAATAATCCGACCAAACCACGTGACGTTTCTTGGTGTTATTTGTGCGTGTAGTCACGCTGGATATGTGGAGGACGGGTACCGATTCTTTAAAGAGATGGAACGTGTTTTTGGGATTACGCCACGGTTAACTCACTATGGTGCGATGGTGGATGTTTTGGGTCGAGCTGGTCATCTCACCGAAGCGTACAACTTCATTTTGAACATGCCAATTGAACCTGATCCGACCGTCTGGAGAGCGCTGCTCGGTGCTTGCAGTGTTCACAGTGCTAGTGATTTTGATGAAATTGGGGAGAAAGTACAAAAGAAATTGCTTGAATTGGAGCCAAGATGGAGTGCTAATTTGGTTATGGCTGCGAATAAGTATGCAGAAGTGTGCAAGTGGGAAGATGCAGCCCGGCTTAGAAAGAGTATGCGGTTTAAACGGCTGAAAAAGATATCCGGAGAGAGCTGCATTGAGGTTAACGGGTACACATTTAGATTATTATCCGGTTATGATTCTTATGCTACTTGTCTTAATATTTACTTGTTACTAGATGGCTTAAGTTTAAACATGAAGATTAACAATCCATAATGTATAAAAATGGAAGTACTTAAAACGTTAAACGTTAATCATAGAAACGTAAAGAAGTTACATAAGCTTATCCTCAGGAACTTAACTTACAACAGTTGGTTCCCATCAAAAATTTAACATATCTCTTGAATCTAACAGCTCATAAATGGTTTATTATATCTACTAATGATACATAAGTACCCACAACTGCAACAATTAAACCACTCAACACAACAAATCCGACAATCACCACCTCAACTCCAAATCTCCTGTAAATACCCGAGATCCTCAAGTAGCACAAACACGGTATTGTTATAGAAGTCGTGGCACTTAAGAGGGCCCCCACGAGTGACATCAGGTACCCGAAAAAGGGAAGGGCTAGGGCTACAATTACAGTGCTAATCATCAATATTGTTCTAATTAAGAAGCTACACCTCCTTTTGTTGTAAGAAGACTGAAACCGTGCTTCAATAGCATTAACACACGGTGTTAGCATTAGTGCATATTTAGCTATTGGCGTGACGAGAGTGGTGCATATGGCCAATCGTGAACTTATATGATGCGTTGGAAGGTTTAAGGTTATCTGTGACTCCGCATTTGAACCGAACATTAGGTAACCAAGAACCGCCATTAGTGAGTAAGTAATTGTACAGAAGGCAAAACAAAGGAACAGAACCTGCAATGTAATACAAAAACAGTTATTTAGTAACATGTTTTCAAGTAATTCAATCATACAAATCCTTATATAGTCCTATGCACCTTTGAGAATTGATGCTGGTTTTTCATAGAAGTATATAAGGTAGGGAAAACGGGATGAGCACAATAGCAGAATGCGTATAAGCTAATAGCGGACGGGATTCCATTCCAGTTTACAAATTTACCCTTTTCTTCAAAACCGACGCCATCAAATGCACCGGCCCAGAAGATTGAGCTTAGGATGATCACAGTGGCTAGAACACCACTGGCTGATATATAAGAAAGGATGCTTAGGCTATTTAACCAACTTGTGGGAAGTATAATGATGGCAACAAGGATTACAAATCCGGTTTTTGCAGCAATATGAGTGCCATAAATGTAAAAGTCCATGTCTGGGAATAAGCTACTCATATTATCGCCTTCGAGGATCAAGAAACCGGTTGCAACCATGTAAAGTTCTATGTTTACAGTGATTGATACTATTGTTCCTCCTGTTTTCCCGAATGCACGGTCCCCGATATCAGGGTAACTTCTTATTGTTGGATCAAGATCCATGCATCTTTTGATTAATAATCCAGTGTAGAAGGTTGAGCTGGCGATTAGGAAAAGTAGTATTAAACTCAACCAGCCTCCTGATGCCAACGCGTATGGAATTGAGAGTATTCCAACTCCTAAGAAATCAATCAAAATGAACAAGTCAGGTTTCTTATAGTGCAATTATCTTATATAAATGCGAGTCAACCATGGTCAAATTCATACTTTTGAACCATGCAATCTATATACATGCTGCATGGTCTTATACTCTCATATATGGTGTATGAAGCCCTTAGGTTCAAGTCCAAATTGTGCGGCTAATAATACGGTTTCGAACCATCACTACTTCTAACTATTGATGTCGGTGGTATGCTATAAGCATTGAGGCATTACGTGCCTGGAAAACAACCTACGCTTACTTGTTCTGTTTGGAGTTCGAGCTCTTGAGGTGGATGGTTTTGGTCCGAAGTTTGTGTATTGGAGTGTAGTTGGGGTGTTATCCCTTTTAGTCTCGCTTACCTGCCTCTCTATTGTAATTGGATCATTTTATTGCTGTTGTTTAAGTAATACAGAAATTAATTAACTATGAGTGGCAAAACCAACTGTTCAGTTGGTTTGTGTACCATGCTGAAACTGGTTTGGGTAGAATGCGATTTGGATCGAAACAACCAACTCTGAAACATATGGGTTCAGGTCAAAATGAACATAAAAAGCAGGTTAATGCGATCAGGCTAAAGTTCCCTTGGTATATTTATTTTTTTTCTTATTTTTTTACTCGTGGTTAGTGACAACCGGTTGACGGTAGTAGCAACGAGCCAACATCTACGGTGTTTGTGTCAATAATGACCATTAAGAGGCTACTAAACAGCTCCTAAAACATAAAAGGGACAAGTGCAAATTGACATGAAATTCAAGATACATATTTATAAAGTTTACAGTCTAAACACAACCAAAGCCACCAAAGAATTATGACAAGTTTAACTTTTGACACGAACTTTAACTTTGCAATTGCATTTTGGTGAGCCTTTGATTATAAAATCTATAAATTGACAGAATTAGTATTTTATATTCTTAAATTTCTTGCACTTTTCAAAACAAAACAAAATTTCTTTTACCAAAATAGTACAACTGCCTAAACGAGTTTCACGTTATAATTAAATTAATAAATAGTATAACTTGTATTAAACTCAACCAAAGTCACGAAAGAATAATGGCAAATTTAACTTTTGACTTTAACTTTGCAATTGTATTTTGGTGCGCCTTTGATTATAAAATCTATAAATTGACAGAATTAATATTTTATATTCTTAAATTTCTCACACTTCTCAAAACAAATTTTCTTTTATCAAAATAGTATAACAGCCTAAACGAGTTTCACGTTATGATTAAATTAATAAATAGTATAACTTTTATTAATTTCCCCAAGGCAAAGTCTAAATTTAAATAAGGGCAAATATTGTAAAAACTAATATATTTTCTGGTTTTGTTCACAAAAGTCCCCCTGGTTTTGTTCACAAAAGTCTCTCAACTCGACTTTTGCATATAAAATTCCTTCCACTTGTTGAATTTGAACATAAAGGTACTTCAACTCAACCTTTGCATAAAAAAGTCACAAAACTCAACTTTTATATATAAACCCTAGTAAACTGAAACAACAACTCACGGTTACGAACATGAAACGAACGATCGGCAAATTTTTGCAACCTGAAATCGACACGAGGTATGCAATTGGAATATAAATTAATAAATAAACTTGAAATCGAATCACAAGAATGAACATACATATATCGCTGTTTATTATTCTTGTTTGATATCACCGATTTGTGTTTCTTGATTTTTCATTCTTACAAGTTTTTCTTATTTTTTATTTTTTTTACATTCCTGTTTGAGACTATCCACATATTAAGTTTTATAGTTATTAAGTTTCATGTCATTTGAGTATTTGACCATATGTATGTTTGCTAATTATCTAGTGTATTATGTCTATCTTAGTATCGAGTTAATATTAAATTATTCTTAACTGTAGTAATATGGTTTCTTCATACATTATTTTATTTTTGTAGATGTTATTTATTTACGGGTTATCCACGTGTTTTCATAAAATGGAGTACTACCCAAATAATGAAGAGGATGATTATAGGACACTACTTATGAAGCAAGTCACGAAGATTAGAAATTGTTAGACTCGTTATCATTATTGGACCTTGAAGATAAGGATCTTGTTACTACTTTATATAACAGTTGAGTTAATAGACTTTTATATACAAAAGTTGAGTTGAGTGAGTTTTATATGCAAAAGTTGAGTTGAGTAACTTTTATATTCAAATTTAACAAGTGGAAGGATTTTTATATGCAAAAGTCGAGTTGCAGAACTTTTGTGAGCAAAATAGAAAATATGTTGGTTTTTTGGTGGTATTTGCCCTTTAAATAACACGATAGCAAACCATAATCTATTAATCTAGCGGTATAGTGCTTGCCCACAAATCCGCCATGGCGCCATTAATTCGCCTAGAAAATATAAAAAAATATTAAATATTTCGTTATCTCTTTGATTGCTTCCAAAAGATTTCTTGCTTTAGCGGGGACCAAAGAGTTTTAAAGAAGCCAATGTTTCATCCCCCTACTCCCAATGAATAAAAAACTCCTCACTAATGCCGAAGTGCACCGTCATTACGTCCGTTAGTAAAATTCAAATCATGATCTCATTCAAGTTGTAAATGTGATTACAAACTCATATTTATAGGCAACTAAACATATGCGCTACTACAAACATATACACTATGCTAGATACATATACGATACTATGAATATATACGCTACGCTAGATACATATATGCTACTACGCTAGATATCAGCATATACGCTACGCAAGATATCAACACCGTTTCCGGCGTGTCTGCCCCGCCATTGCGGATCAACGTTTTGTGATTTTCTGTTTTATCCTATAGGTTTTAATGCCAGTTTTCTAAACATTGTTGTTCATATATAAATCCTAATAGTTGTTCATATATTTAGATAATTTATAAAAGAACAGAAAGCTCAAGATTTAGTAAAAAATGAATAAACTAACTAACCTGAGAGAGCATTGAGGCCATTGAAACAAGTATTCATGAACGAGGCATTGCCTGCAATGTTGGCATATTGTACCTCATCCGCCTTTGTTCCCACATCGCCGCCTTTGAACAATAGCGGTATTGCCACACAGTAGTCTTCCTGCTTTTGATCCTTCATTATAACTCTGTTATTGTCACACACAAACACACACACTTGTTATATCTAAGGAACTGATACATATGCTTAACTCATGTTCTTATATAAGGCCAAATTGTTGGAATATCAACCATTTTAAGCAACCACGTTTTTTTTTATTTCTTATTTTTATTATTTTAAATGCTATTCAAACAGTAACTATGACCAACTAGTGCAAATTGATGTTAGTAGAGGGTACTTGAAAGGAGTGCCACGTCCACCTTAACCAATGCAAGCAAATTGCCATGCATGCTCCATGACGACGCGCAGGCATGGGTGATTAATAGGAGTAGATTTGGAGCAGGTGAGTTTATCGTTCATAAAACCTAGTCATTAAACCCGATCGCTTAGTGTAGTTAAATGAGTTTGGCTAGACGTGTGAAAGAATACACGAAACAGGGCTGGCTCAACGTACTCGGAGGCTTAAAACTAACTAAAATGTTGAGGCATTTTGTACTAAAGAGTATGCAAGAATTACGGAATATGGATGAATGGAGTGATAATGGATATGAAACATTCGACCTTAGTTTGTGGCGCATCAGTCAATTACTATCAGTGAATTACATATTATAAAAAAATTATGTTTAAAAACCCATAATACATAACCGTATTTTAGATAAGAGGCCCTATAAAACTGGAGACTTAAAACCATGGCCTGGTTTAGCTTACCCATGAGACAGCCTTGACACGAAACGCGTATTCTGAAATATCTCACCGGGGGTTTCTAGCAATTTTGATATAGTCAATTGTTATGTAACTTGTGGTTATATCCCGGCATGATAAACTGCTTCTTGCTATTCAACTATGGGAAAAACAAGTGATTTTTTTTAAGCAAAAGCGTGTCAAACACGTGCATCAACAAAAACTTTAATGTTTTTGTTTGTTAAATCTTAGCACCAGAAGATCTTGTTAGCATTTTGTTTTTTTTACCCGTTGCGTAACGCCAGGCAAGTCGGTAAAACTCAGACGGTGGTAAAACCCAAGCGTTAAGCCGGTAGGCCGATGCGAATTCGGTCGGTCACTACAAGAAAATTAGCCTATCCCGACGACACCTATCCCGACAACAGGATGTTGTCGGTATATCCAACCCTATCCCGACAACATCATGTTGTCGGGATAAGAAATCCCAAATTTTTTGACAGGGCAACACACGTGTCAATTGTTAATACACGAGAGAATGTTTGACTAAACCAAAACTTTGACTTGACACTTCTCCCGACAACATGTTGTCGGGATAGAGTTTTTATATTTTATTTTTCCTTTTCTTTAAAATCATTGTAAGTTAGAAATAAATAATAAAAAATTAACTATCCAATCCCGACGACATATTGTCGAGATAGAGTTTTTTATATTTTATTTTTCCTTTTCTTTAAAGTCATCGTAAATTAGAAATAAATATTAAAAAGTTAACTACCCAATCCCGACGACATGTTGTCGGGATAGGGTTTTTATATTTTATTTTTCTTTTCTTTAAAATCATTGTAAGTTAGAAATAAATAATAAAAAATTAACTATCCAATCCCGACGACTTGTTGTCGGGATAGAGTTTTTATATTTTATTTTTCCTTTTCTTTAAAATCATCGTAAATTAGAAATAAATAATAAAAAATTAACTACCCAATCCCGACGACATGTTGTTGGGATAGAGTTTTTATATTTTATTTTTCCTTTTCATTAAAATCATCTTAAATTATAAATAATAATAAAAAATTAACACGCTTACCATATGTATAGCACGCTTACCATACATACACATATACATATACATACATATATATATATGTTTATGTATATGTATGCAGTAACCGTGTGTATGTGTATTTGTATGGCTTATATATGTGTGTATGTATGTATGCATGTAACCATGTACGTATGAATGTATGTGTACATGTAACCATATATTTAACCATCAATGTACGTATGTATAATGCACGTAAAGTATATGCATGTAAAGTTTGTATATACGTATGTGTGTACGTGTGTATGTATGTACGTATGTGTATGCGTATGTACGTATGTGTATTTGTATATGTATGTATGTCTGTACATGTATGTATCTCTGTGTGTGTATGTATGTACATATGTGTATGCATATGTATGTAATAATGTATACATGTATGTGTATGTGTATGTGTTTGTATGCAAGTGTGTATGTATGTATGTGTATTTTTATATGTATGTAAGTATGTCTGTGTATGTATGTATGTATGCATGTAAGTAGTTATGTATGAATGTATGTATGTGTGTATGTATATATGTATGTATGTATGTATGTATGTGCATATGCATGTATGTAAGTAGTTATGTATGAATGTATGTGTATGTATGTATGTAAACGTTTTGTGGCAAAACCTATATGCCGACGACATGTGATTAATCATCAATATATGTATGTATGTATGTATGTATGTATGCTTATAGCCATCATTGTATGTATTACAAACACAAAAATAATTAGTTGAGAAATATAAAAATAATTATTTGAGATATAAATTAAAAATGAAAAAAAATTAAAAATGTCATCCTATCTCGACGACATGTCGCCGGGATAGAAAAACAAAATTTTATTTTTACTTATTTTTAAGACATAATACACGATAAATAATAAAACATATAAAAATTAAATAAATACAAACTAATCCTAACAACATGTCGTCGGGATAGAAAATTAAAATTTATTTTTTATTTTTTTTAAAAGCATTATACATATAAATAAAAAACAAATAAAAATTAAAAATATGCTAACTAATCCCGATGACATGTTGTCGGGAAAAGTTTCCTGAAATATTTTGAAAATAGTTTAACTTATGCGCCTAAGTGAAATTTACCCGCTATTATTTTTTGTGGAGTGCTATCCCGACGACATGCCGTCAGGAAAAGTTTCCTGAAATATTTTGAAAATAATTTAACTTATGCGCCTAAGTGAAATTTACCCGCTATTATTTTTTGTGGAGTGCTATCCCGACGACATGTCGTCGGTAAAAGTCGCGATCTGTGTGATATATTGAAAATGCTTTATGGCCCTTGATTAATTTTGATCCAATGGCTAACAACACTCATTCTTTCACCATCTTCTCCATTTCAATATAAATCTACATCATCCATCCACTTACTTCATTAACACCAAACCCTCCATCAACCACCACCTTCAACTTGCAACAATTAAATCTAAACTGCCTTCAACCACCACCGTCACCTTCAACGACCACCATCAAACGCCACCACCTCCATCAAATGCCACCGTCAATATCTCCGCCTCCATCTTGCCACCATTAAGAGCTCCTTCAAACTAACACACCATCAAGATCTCCTTAGTTTTTATATTTCATTTTTGAAGTTGTTCGTATCTCGTGTTTGTATGTAATTTGTAATACCGATTAACATCGATTTAATGAGAAATAAATTGTTTTGTTGTTATTTATAACTTTGTTAGGATATTATGTTTGACATTGCGTTGTATCTCACGTTTGTTATGTTTTTTGTCTCGAAACTCGTCCTCGGAAAGTTCTCCGGCAAAATCTCCGGCGAGGCATTAGCAGCAAACTTTAATGATGCTATTTACCTATACCGACGACATGTCGTCGGTACAGGTTTTTCATTTTTTTTATTATTAGTTCTTTTCGTTTTATAAACTAATAAATGATTTTTTCAGATATTTTATGTAATTTTTTTCCCGACTACATGTTGTCGGGATAGAGTTTAAATATTATTTTCTTCATTTATCTATACCAACTAGACGTCGTTGGTATAGATGAAGAAATAAAATAATATTTAAATTTTATCCCGACAACATGTCGTTGGCATAGATAAATGAATATTATATTTTTTAATTATAAAATGTTATTATGTTTTTTATTAAAGAATAAAACATTTTCTTAAAAAAGTTTTTGTAATATTTATCTCGACAACATGTAGTGGGGAAAGATATTATGTTACTTTTCGGGACGAAGCTATACCAACAACACTATTCCCGACAACATGTAGTCGGGGTAAGTATTTTAGATTTGTCCCAACTACATGTTGTCGGGAAAAGTTAAGAAATTGTTGTCTGGATAGGACAAAATTCTTGTGGTGGGTTTCAGTGACGTGCGTTATTGTACCGGAATTAAAACCAAAATAAAACAAAAAACTTTTAAAAATTGAGGTGGATTGGTGGACCAATGTGGTGGCGTTGGCTGGTAAAACTCGAACGTTGTAAAACCCGACATTTGTCAATCCCGAGCGGTGAGTCTATGGGAATTTAGTTGGTTTCCATCATGTTTGTTATGATCCCGGAACTAAAGAGAAAATTGGCGTTCGGTCAGTTTCGGTTACATTCGTTACGGTGATCGAACTAAAAAGCAAAAACAAAATTTACGGACCAGTTCGGTGCCGCCAAGTGACCTAACAAGCAGTTGCGGAAGCCGGTAAGCCGACGCGAATTCGGTCGGTTTCAGTGACGTGCGTTATTGTATCAGAATTAAAACCAAAATAAAACAATAACTTATAAAAATTGAGGTGGAGTGGTGGACCAATGTGGTGGCGTTGGCTGGTAAAACTCGAACGTTAGTAAAACCCGACATTTGTCAATCCCGAGCGGTGAGTCTACGGGAATTAAGTCGGTTTCCATCATGTTTGTTATGATCCCGGAACTAAAAAGAAAATTGGCGTTCGGTCGGTTTCCGTTACATTCATTACGGTGACTGAACTAAAAAACAAAAATAATATTTACGATCAGTTCGGTGCCACCATGTGACCCAACAAAGATACTTACGACACCAAACTTCTTATTTGTTATATACTATAATTGTAAACCACTCGTTTTCCTACGTTTCTTCCTCTCCACCACTAAAAAGGGGGGTTTTTGACTTATGGTTTTGGAAACTTTGCATGCAAATTGATGTGATCCACATTTGTTTCCTCTTTGCAATAAAATGAAGAATACTTTGACGCACGAATTTACGTCACAAATTTAAATCCATATTAACGTAATGATCACAAACACCAAGTTACACATGCAAATTAAACACCTAGAAAATCTAAATCTAAATAGAAGTAACTTGAAAACCTAAAAAGATAGAACCGAGAGGAATTGAAGGTTGTGGGTTGCATGTGTTTGTAGAAATTTAAACCTAATCCAATTCCAAACAAAAATAAAATAATAACAATAATGTTATGAAAATGAAAATAGAAACCATACCTTTTGTTTAAAAAAACGGTTGATTGGTGAAGGTAGATCAAATTAATAGAAAAAGAAAGTGGCAACTTCTTCTTCTTGACAGACCTAAACCTAATGCCAAAATATAATCCTAATTATTCTTCTCTGCCATCCATCCATTTTTCTCTCAGATCCTAAAGAATATATCAATTAATATGTAAACCAGAGTAACTTTATATAAAGCAATAACCAATTAATCTATATATCTATATTATTACCTTATTAAGCATCCTCCTGGGGTAAAGTTATATTTTACCTCGAAATTTAAGACTACTAATTTAGACAAGTTTTATTGCATAGAGTATAAGACCACGTGCAGTAATAACTAAGCACATAGAGGGTTATGCGACATGAGGTGTCACAGACGACAATGACTACTTTCGCAAAAAGTGACGTAGTGGTAAAATGCCCCATTACACAACTATTGCTTTTTTCTTTAAATAAAAATAATTTATAAATACGAAGACAAAAAAGTGGTGTACATATATACCCTTATTGAATAAAACTCCTTACCCTGCATTATCCCTTAGAAGCCTGTTAGAATCTTATTCATTTTCATTTGCTAAACCTTAAATTACATGCCATATTAGCCTTAGCCTTTTATTTTAATCCGGTGTGGTGAAATCCAGTTCAACAAAGTTATATATATAGTCAGTTGTAGAGCATAGTACACAATGTACATATGTCTCAGTCAGTTAGTTGTATTTATTGTATTCAGTATTGTGATGTTAAAAAAAGTCAAAAATAGTTATCAGTTTATGTTAGTTGATTGTAAATAACAGTCTTTCGTATTTAAGACTCTTTGGTAGTTTGTTTGAGTTAACTAGGTTTCATACACCTTAGTCACTAAATATGTCTATTCCGCACCCGAACATAAGCCTCAACCAAACCAGTTAGTCCGAGTCTTTATACAACCGGTGGTTAATGGGTGAAGATATGACTGACCTGCAATCATATTAAATTGTGAATCATATTTGGTCTTTGATGGCATAGATTTATACTAGCACATCTTTGGTTAGTCTAGATATTAAACCGAGAGGAGTGTTTACAGAGTGTGGGGTATGAACATGCATGCCTTAACCGAAAATAAAGTACACTCGTTTAGATGACTTTGTTGTTTTAATGAATCACAAAATGTATTTGTTGTGTTGTCTATATATAAAGTGTCAGTCTTGGAAATCGGGTATAACCTAGACCTTACTAGCATTAATGATGGTAATTGACCATACATATGGTGGAGGTTTATGTATTAGAGTTTGTTTGAGGGCAATCAAATGGTGTGGAGATGTGATGGTAGAGTATAAATCATGTATTTATATGCATTATTTTATAGTTTTTATTTAGTTTTTAGTGTGAACTTTGATACTTCAAGCACGGTTCTGTATTTCAAGTCATTGGACGTGAAACATACTAATTGAAAGCATTTACGAGCATGCTTTGAAGTCTCGAGAATATCAAATGCGCACGCGATTTGGGGTTTACTAGTTACTACTGCTGCTGTTGCTAATAATAATAATAATAATAATAATAATAATAATAATAATAATAATAATAATTAAAAGCAACAGAAGTTTAATCCGAAAAATGAAGTTTAGATGCATAATTGGAGTTGACTATTATATGAAGTAATGTTTAATTAACAGCCACTAATTCAGTTTCTTGTGACTTTTGCTTACGGTGAAACCAATCACAAATTAGCAATGCTTTAGGAAAGACACAATGATGGGCTGCACAACATGGAATGCATCAATTGGCTAAAGTGGCTTATTTTTATCTGGGTTATTCAAGTTAATCAGAAGTGGCCCATGAGAATGAAAAAGTGTGACGGGAATTAAAAGAACAGAGAGCATAGGATAACGCAGCCCTTGGCTGCTAGGCTGTTTGGCTGCAGTTGTTTGAGACGCGTCCCACGAATAATCATAATCAAGAATCAACATCTCAATGAGCGACTAATTCCCCTTTGAATCATTCCCAGATGTAGGGTCACTACTACAAAAAAAGGTATTTGCTACTGTCAAATCCATAGCAATTTTGTAGCAAAAAACCTGTTTGCTACGAATTTGCTACCGTTGTGGTCCATAGGTACAAGTCTCGTAGCTAACTTATTTGCTTAAGATTTTTGCTACGAAATCAGAATTTTGCAACGAATGTAGCAACAAAAAGAGTCGTTATTTTAGCTACGTTAGCTACGGATTTAGCTACAAAAATGTTTGCTACGGATTTTTTAACTACGAATTGTTAGCTACAAAATTTTGCTACATTATTTTAGCTACAGAGTTTTGGCTACGATTTTATAGCTGGGTAATTTTGCTACAAATTTTATAGCAACGGAACTCGCTACTGAGTTTCAGCTACAACCTTTGCTACAGATTTCATCTAATGCTTTTGCTACGATTTGGCTACGAAAATTTGACATAATTTTTGCCACCAATTTTGCTACCGATTTTATATGAATTTTGCTTTAAATCTTTTTCACAAATTTTAAAGAAATATATATTTTTTTTACTACTTTTTCACTGTTAACATTATATTCAAATATTATATCAAAGATAAATATTTAAATCAAATAACATAAAATATCCAAATGTAAACAAAAAAGATCTTAAATCATCCAAAAAAACTAATACAATAAAAACCATAATTTAGTGTACTAACATAAAGCCATATTATCTTAACTTAATGGAAAATTATGAAACTGGTTTGATAACAACTTAAGTTTCTCATTCATTTAAGCGTGCAGTCTCGCATTTTCTTCGATTTTCTCCAACATAGCATGTTTCTCTTCTATTCTTCGTCCTAACTCTATTAATTTTTCCGATTCCAATGCAACTATTTTTTCTTCCAACTGAGCACCTGTAATTATAGTAAATGCATACATCATCCTTAATAACACATCAATGTTAAATGTTCTACAGAAAATGAAGAGACCAAGTTCACATGTTCAAACATTAGGGCCAAAAGAAACCAAACTCTGTTTCTTTTTTCTTTTTTCTAAAAGAGAATACAAACCTTATCACTTCTCCTCAACTGAAAAAAAAACTATCAGTACTCGGCTTTTTGATGCACGACATATGGGTCGACGATGTGGCCAGTCCTGTACAACAACCTTTTTTCTTCCCCCTACAACGCTTGAGTATAATTCCATATCAAATTTTGAGTGTGAGCTAGCGTCGCCTCCATACTATATAACCATTTCCTTGTATGATTCCTAAGATGGAAGCATTAAAAATTAGTACACTAACATTATATAATTAAGCAGTAAAAGCCAGAAGTGAGCATTTCACGGGTTAAACCCGCCAAAACCATGTACCCGACCCACCAAACACGTGGAACAGACCCACATTTGATATAGGTTCGGAAACCGGTTCTGAATTTCAACACAAAACGGAAAACGAATCAGGTCAGGACGTCCAGATGAACAAGGTTGAAACCGAGAACCCGTGAAGATGAAAAGGTCTGCTAAATCAGTTCTCAAAATAAGAAGAATGTTGCTAGTTTGCATAAGAAGAATTTGTTGCACCCTACATGTTAATAAAATAAATTTTAAACAAGAAAAAATGTTTTAAATAAAACAAAGATTGCCAATAGTTTGATGTGTACCACCATGACCATCAAAGACTCCAAAGAGACCATTGTTTTAGCATCTCTCTTTCCTTCTGAGCCTGCAAACACATAATTGAATTTTGAATCTTCAATCACACCATCACACCGCCACCACTATCTACGAATCGCCATTGTGTTCACTTGAGATGGCAAACGATAACAACTAAGATTGCCATAGTCACCAAAGTCGAATCAAATTTCCTATCAATAAAGTTCAATCTTACAAATAATAGTAGTAAATGAAAGAACCTTCATCATTGAATCATTGATATTCAAAGAAACATACCAATAGCTGGAACAAATATCTTAGATAGCTAATTCTTTGAAAAATATTTGTCTAGATTAAACTTTATATTGCCTTTGCATTTAAAAATTAATATATAACACAAACCAGTGAGTACATGTTTTGTGTTTTTGTTGGAATGATAACCATTTGAAATGTAAAGTCTTAAGTTGTGAATAGAAACTAAAACTTTATTTTTATTGTATGTCAAACAATACCTATTGCGACTTTGTAAATTATTTTTTCGATGTTACAAACAACTGGAGCATTGTAATACACGAGATGTTCAGATCAAAAGTTCGCCACTTGCCTAAAAATTGGTTTAGGTGTATATGCAATTGTATCAAATTAAAATGAAAAATGAACAACAATATGACAAATTGGCAATATTCACTTTTTTTCTACACTATATCACTATAGATAATTTTTTTATCAAATAGCTGCTTTAAGAAGACGCTGCTGCAACTCTATTTGTAGATCAATCACCTTAAGGCTAAAAAAAAGGAAATTGATGAGAACAAGACCTAAAGATACGAACAATATTGACATATGTATATAGATAAAAACTTCTCAGCTAGTAGCGTCTATCATTATTGAGATTCGATCGCAGCATCGTTGTCTAGATTTGCTCAAGTGTGGTTGACGGTTTGGATGCTGCGGCGGCGGTGGCGGGTAATATAATGTCAGCGGGGCATAGTCAAATAAATCCATCGGTGAAGGCTAGAGATAAATAGGATTGGAAACCAAACGCAAGACAGTGATAGAGGGAGGTTGATTTGGGCTTATGTAACGGCGAAACAATAACCAGTCGATTGGAATTGGTTTAAGTTTGGGGATGTAGTCAATTTAGGAGTAGTGGATGGAATGTGAAAATGAAAAAACCTAAGAGGGAAATTGAAGCAAACGAGAGGGAAATCAATAATTTTCAAGGTGAGTGGGTTAAATTAGAGGGGGAAAGTGAAATGAAGGTTTTGAGAATGAGTTTGAAAAATGCTTATTGGTGTTTTTAAAAAGTCAACAAGTTAAAACGTGTTTGGTAATCACGAAAATTTTTTTTAATTTAACTTTTTGAAAGAGTTAAAAAACAGTTTTCTAAAAGCCCTCAATCCTTTCTTTTCAAAATGACTTTTTAAAAAACCAATAAGCTACATGCACTTCATCTTTTTTATGTTTTGAAGAAAAAGGTGTAAAATAAAAACCTATACAAGAATATGTAGACCAAAATTAATTAAGTGTTAGCGAATAAACAATCAGTGGTTGGAGGCTTGGGTCCTCTAGTGAAGACTCAAGTTTGAATCTCACTTGTGTCACGAGCAATAACATACATACATACACACATACATACATACATGAATTCATGAATGTATACATACCCTCTCTCTCTCTCTCATACACACACATATATTACATACATATAGTTGTCCTATCAGTGAACCGCTAAAACGTCTAGTTCAATTTTTGATCGAGTTCAGAAACAAACGTTATAATAATCGCATGTTTGGTTCAGTTCTTGTAGATTTTGTTAAGTCTTATAATAACTTATTTTAGTTATTTTTTAAATATTTGACTTTTAGATATTGTTATGGATTTTGCTATCAAGTTATTAAAATAGATTTTACATAATTGTTTGTTATTTTGCTAATTTTGGTACAAGATATATTTAACTATTTTTTTCATTTTTTTGTTTCTCGACTTAGCTACAGATTTGCTATATATTTCACTAAAGTAGTTTTATAGTTTTATTTGTTGATTTGGTTACCGTTTTGTAACGAATGTTATTTAAAAACCTTCTCACTATGTTTATTTTCTTAAGTTAGCTATGGATTTTGCTAAGAATTTTAGTAAACTTTTCTTTTTTATGAATTTTAAATATTTATTTTCATGATTTTGCTATGGATTTTGCTACCGCTTTTAAGAAGTCCTGCTTTTATTCTTATTTGCTCAAGTTCGTTACGGGTTTTGCTATGGATTTCGCTACCACTTTTATGAAGTAACGTTTTTATTCTTATTTTCTCAAGTTCGCTACAGGTTTTGCTACCGATTTATGAAATCATTTTAATTAAAATTATTTTTCTCAAGTTTGATACAGATTTTGCTATGGATTTTTTTTTTGCTACGAAATATACGTAGCTAAATCATAGCAAAATGTGTCCCTAGCTAATTCGTAGCTATTTCGTAGCAAAATTTGCAACCAATTTTTTTCGTATCAACAAATTCGTAGCTAATACCAGTTTGTGTAGTAGTGGGCTTGCATGACTTCAGTTTTTGTTCATATTTTGTATTGAATAATAGTTGGTTGTTTAATTGATAATCTATGCAACTTGATGTTTAGTATTATTAGCTCAATCATCTAGTCTAGTTTCAATTAGGAAGTTTAGTTTGACAACTATAATAATACTTGTTTGCATAGGGTTTGTTGATTATTCTTAATTCAATGAAGCATACAATTGCCATTAGTTGAGTCACGCAGGCAGGAACAATTAATAACTAGTGTCATGCGCTAGCGATTGTTGATACCTACGATTAGGATTTACTATTAAACCACATTTTTCAATTAATAATTATTATCGTTCAATAACGTAAATGGGTTAATGATTACTTGCTTGAACCATGGGTGTGATTCTATTCTCATTAATTGCTAAAATTGTTTTAAGGGTACTTATTTCAATCAAAACTTGCTATTGTGATCATAATTGTTTCTTTATACTTGTTTTGTAAATAATTAAATAAACGAACGAACAAACGTATGGCATTGATCACATGCTCCGCTGGATTCGATACCTGAATTACCCTAACAAAAATTCATAATTGTTGATCAAAGGGCATTGATCACATGCTCCGCTGGATTCGATACATGTCTATAGGTAAAATTAGGTATGACGCTGACAAAAATTCATAATTGTTTCTTTATACTTGTTTTGCATGATCGGTACGACACGGTCGTCACTCGTACGTGCTTTCCCTCGATAATAGAAGGTTGTACTGAGTGACAGCTTGCATACCTTCTCTACCTCCACTTTCTATAAATATCATACTTGGACCAACAGTGTAAGGATTCTCACTCTCTCACTCTTACTATTATTTTCTCAATAATCATACTGATTGACACACCGAAGGGTGGTTATGAGAAAAACCTCTATTCCCCTTCTCGCAACGAGCTCACAGTATTTTGTTTTGCAGACTGAATTGGAGTTTACTCGTGATAACCCCTCGGTCGAGATATTAGCTTAATCTATCTAGGTTGAACTAGTGTTTCTTCACTAAGGCTTTTTATGGAAGTGATATCTAGCCTTTACATATTATATTGATCTTCTTGTTCTATTTTTTTCTACGTTAACAGTGAAACTGATAGGATAACAATATGCTTATCCTTGAAGCAATTGTTTTGTTCTCTAATACATGCATGTTTGTATCCTTAAAACAATATGATAATTTTATCATAGTGACAATTGCAACATTTTGTTTTCTTTTATCAAACGCTCGTATTTTTATTTTTTGTAACTGGTTATTTCTTACTTGATTTCTTAGTCTGTCAAGCTGCTTTATAATAGTTATGAAATCCTCCATGAAATGGGTGAAAGAGTTATCTTGGGTTATGACCAAAATAGGTTTGTCTAGAAAGGGTATTATGTTGGGTTTTAACAAGATTATCAAGGTCATAAAACCTTACTTTTACCAAAAACGCAGCGGATAAATGTTTTAAATCTTGTTAGTTTATAGTGTATAAAACCAATTTTATACATGCAAAACCCAAACCCGGATCCATATACGAAATACATACTATCAAACACATGCATGTCACTATAAGTTTATGCATGTTAAACTACCTTTCAAGTAAACCAAAACCGGGTGAAGAAAGAGTGATTGAAAGGCAAGAACTTGAATATGGAAGCTCCTCAAGCTAGCATACCCCAAGCCTCCGACAATACACCTTTGTTTAGCTAGGATTCACTTGAAAAACCAACTCCTCCTTGATGTTCTTCCTTATGGCCGAAAATGGGAGAGAAAAGGAAGAGAGAAATGTTTTGTTACTTGCAAAAATATTGTAAGAATGAATGAAAGAGAGTTAGGGAGTTAATGGAAGCACCACCCATGGCACCCACTCACATCCAATGCATGTCTCCACTAAAGAAAACATAATAATATAAAATAAAAGGTGTAAGAGAGTAAAGGGGGGGGGGGGGGGGGCGGGCACCCTCTCACCTATTTCAAATTTTATATATTTTTTTCTTTAAATAAGTTTTATATCATAAAACTCACATTGTGTTATTTCACAAAACAAATATAACACAATATAGGTAACATGCTTGGTAACCATTATTCACATATTGTTATTTAACCATCTTAAATAACACTATGGAATGCTCTCTCTTAAAGTATAAATGATCCATATGATTTATTTATTTCACAAGTACAATGTATTTAGAAACCCCTTTCCAAATAACTCAAGTGTTAATATTTGTTTGTTATGATCATATCATATATAAACAAATATTATTGGTGTTTGTCTAGCTTGTTATTGGATATGACCCGACTTGGATCATAACGTACTAGCCACATCAATAATAATATGTGTCTTGGGCAGACCGAGTCCAACTATCTCCCACTTGCACAAGATACATAGAAGATTGATGCAAGTAGCAAATACCGCCTAACTACGGTTTACTACCCCTAATACGCATGACGAAGTGCCATTCAATAACATCATCCCCTTCAAGTCCCTTACCTGAAATGATTTAGGTGAAACTATCATTTATCCTTTTACCACAGATGTCATGTCAAATCCAGAGACACAGAGTGATCATTCTCTGTTGATTTAACTTTACAGGCCTTAGACATTTTACTCTCAACGAATAAGAGGGACAAATCCCCTTTTGACTACATATGTCTTTCACAATCACTTAGTACTGTACCTGATCTTAGACTTATGTACTGTCATGTTTCAGAGCAGCGAAGAACTAAGTCAAAGTATAAAACTTGGTGAATATCAAGACCCTATATGTATCTCAGGTCGGAGGATACTATGATATTCGCCTTTTACTCAAATTTACTTATGATCAATCAGAAAGATTCCATGTAGTAACATTTGAGAGCGGGTCAGTCCAATATTTATATCCCATAAATATCTATAAACCTTGGCAGCAACCTTTTGCTCTATATTCATACCTTATGAATATCTACCAATCCAAGTTCATAATAGTCTTACCTTCATACTTGTTCCCACAATTATGAGCGACTATGGACATTTAGAATAATTAACTTATTCATGGATTTAAACATGCTAAAATGGAACGTAACTCAAAATGTCATAATGATAAACCATAATCATATGAATAAGTGAAAATAACAATTGTTCTGATATCCAAATAAAAAATTAGATCATATCCAATCACTAGAATATCGAAGTCATAAGGCACAAGTGTGACCTTCATGCTTTGGCCTTTCAAGGAGCTTCGTGAATGGATCCGCAATGTTTTGATGGGTGTGAACTTTGCGAATACATATTTTTCCTTTCAACTTCATCCCTTATGTAGTTGAACCTCCGCTCAATGTGCCTCGTCTTTTGATGAGCACGAGGTTCATTGATTTGAGCAATCGCACCCTCATTGTCACAAAAGATTTCTAGAGGGTCCTGAATGGTATGGACCACCCCTAGGTCGGCAATGAATTTCCTAATCCACGCAGCTTCTTGAGCTGCCAATGAGGCGGCGATGTATTCCGATTCTGTGGTGGACAAAGCTACCACATCTTGTTTCGAGCTCTTCCAAGAGACTGCTCCACCATTCATAACGAAAACATATCCCGATTGCTATCGAGAATCATCTCGATCGGTTTGGAAACTCGCATCCATGTAACCCTTTACGACGAGTTCCTCCTCACCCGAACCGTATATTAGAAACATATCCTTAGTCCTTCTAAGGTATTTCAATATACTCTTGACCGCCATCCAATGGCTACTTCCCGGATTATGTTGGAATCTACTTGTCATGCTTAAAGCGCATGACACATCCGGTCTAGTGCATACCATTGCATACATCATGGATCCAATAGCCGATGCGTATGGGATCCCATTCATTTTATCTTGCTCTTCCTTTGAGCTTGGACATTGAGACGCACTCAATATCATTCCTCTTTGAATAGGTACCAAACCTCTCTAAGAGTTCTCCATCTTGAACATTTTCAGGATTTTGTCAATGTATGCACTTTGGTTAAAACCTATCAACCGCCTTGATCTATCCCTATAGATCTTTATTCCCAAAATATAGGCGGCTTCACCAAGATCTTTGATGGAAAAACAACTTCCAAGCCATGCTTTTACACCTTCCATGGTTGGAATGCCATTCCCAAATAGTAGTATGTCATCAACATACAATACTAAGAAGGTAATGATGCTCCCACTAGCTTTCTTATACACACAAGCTTCATCACCATTTTTGATGAATCCAAATTTCTTAACTTCTTCATCAAAACGGTGATTCCAACTTCTAGATGCTTGTTTCAATCCATAGATTGATTTCTTTAACTTGCATACTTTGTTAGGATGTTGTGGATCGACAAAACCTTCGGGTTGAACCATATAGACATCTTCCTCAAGATGCCCATTTAGAAAAGCGGTTTTAACATCCATTCGCCATATCTCATAGTCATAATGTGCGGCTATGGCAAACAATATCCTAATAGACTTTAGCATTGCTACGGGATAAAAAGTTTCATCATAGTCAACCCCTTGAGTTTGAGTGAAACCTTTTGCTACAAGTCTTGCTTTATAAGTATCCAAGTTTCCATGCATATCGGTTTTCTTCTTGAAAACCCACTTACTTCCAACCGGTTTGGAATTAAGAGGTGGTACAACCAAATCCCATACTTGGTTGTCATGCATGGATTGCATCTCTACGTTCATGGCTTCAAGCCATTTGTCACAATCGGATTGTGACATTGCATCACGGTATGTGGTGGGTTCATCCGAATCTACCACATAGCATCCATCCATGAAAAATCCATATCTTTCGGGTGGATGTCTAATTCTACTGGATTTGCGAACGTTTAGTGTGTTTTGATCAACCATTTCATCATTCTCAACAACCTCTTGTTGATTGCTAGTGTCAACTAAACGTGTATCGGCTTGTGGTTCTCGATCCTCCTCGAGTTCCACTGTTCTACTAGTACCTTCCATAAGGAACTTAGTTTCCAAGAACTCGGCCTTTCGAGCAACGGACACTTTTTGCTCGGTTGGGTTGTAGAAATAATATCCCATGGAGTCCTTGGGATATCCTACAAAGGTACACTTAGTGGACCGACTTTCAAGTTTGTTTTGGGTGTTGTTCTTAACATAAGCCTCACAACCCCATACCTTTAAATATGTTAATGATGGAGCCCTTCCATTCCATATTTCAAAAGGTGTCTTGTCCACTTTCTTGGTTGGGGCCATATTTAGAATACGGGCCGCGGAGAGCAAAGCGAAACCACAAAATGATAGAGGCAATGTGCTTCTAGCCATCATAGATCGAACCATATCTAATAGAGTTCGATTTCTCCACTCGGAAACACCATTGTGTTGTGGTGTTCCGGGTGGAGTAAGTTGTGAGATGACCCCACAACTTCTAAGATGATCTTGGAATGCATCACTTAGGTATTCACCTCCTCTATCTGAATGAAGTACTTTGATGGTTTTATCGAGTTGATTTTGTACTTCATTTTGGAAGATTTTGAACATTTCAAAATGTAAGGCCCCGAACCCGGTAGCCCTACTTTAGCGTCGGATTTACTCATAAACACAGTTCTTCAATCAGAGTTTATTAAAACTTTTCGCGGAATATAAAACATCAATCATTTGTTACAAAACGTTAAACTTTTTCTTTGATACCATAACACAAAACTTTATATTTAAAACATCTTTACTTCTTTCTTCAGATGCCAGCCGTTCAATCCATGCCGTGTGTCGTCCTCATGCTAACTCTGTAATCAGCTCACCTGCGTGCATACTAAAAGTCAGCTACGCTGAGTGAGTTCTAGTTAATCGAACGCCATACAATACATACACATACATACATATCCGTAGATACATATCCATACTTCACTAGTTACCCTTCTGTTCTACACACACACTTACTACCATACATACACACATATTTATAACCACTAACCTCAGTCTACCGAGAGTACGTTCATAGTCCGCCGTCTATACCCGTACTCAAGGTCGTGAACACGTAAAAGGTCCGCGGTCCTTACCTATGTTCACCCTTTATGGTACGTGCAAGGTCCGCAGTCCTTCCCTATACCATCCTACATCCACAACACGTACGAGGTCCACAGTCCTCCCCTATGTTGCAACCTAAACCATGGCACGTACGAGGTCCGCAGTCCTCCCCTATGCTACCACAATACAACTACAGCACGTATAAGGTCCACAGTCCTTTCCTATGCTGATGCCTATCTATAATACGTATAAGGTCCGCAGTCCTTAACTACGTTGTCGTCTATTATCTGTAACGCGTATAAGGCCCACCGTCCCTATCTACGTTTACGTCTATCATCTACTTTACGTATAAGGCCCGCAGTCCTTAACTACGTTTACATCTATCATCTACTTTACGTATAAGGCCCGCAGTCCTTAACTACGTTTACATCTATCATCTACCTTACGTATAAGGCCCGCAGTCCTCAACTACGCCATCACCAGCCGAGTCTATGTTCGACAAAAGCTAGAGGGATTTGCCATCCTAACTTACTATGTCGATCATAGAACTCACATACCATTCGTGTACCTGCATACACCTACTTCACATATACAATAATTACATCATAGCATAAGAACACCCTAGGCGTTCTTTACATCATTCATTTAACAACCATACCTCTTGTCGATACGTGCAATATCCGAAGATCGTTCACGCCCCGACAAGTATTCATTTGTAATGTTCATAAATCTTCGATATATAATATCCGTACCTTTATTTTTGACCTGACAGTACGCGCAATATCCGAAGATCGTTCGCGTACCGACAGGCAATCATTCATATCCATCACATATATCACATATGGCATACACTTATCACTTAGGATAAATGTATTAACAACACATCGAGTATGCACACAGCCCCGAAAACATAACAAGGAATGGGGATAGAAACTCACCTGAATACTGTTACGCTCTCCGTTAATAGTTATTCTCCTCTTGAGCTGCGCACGGCTAACTGTATAATATTTACACGTATCAATTACTGCTACTACTATTACTACTACTCATTTTCGATAACCGCCTTAACACATTTTCCATTAGGTTTTTAATTTATTTTATAGACGAACTTCGCTTCAGGCGAAGTTAAACCTTAGGCGAACTTGGAAACAGCTTGGTTCTGGCTTGATTCGATCGAATAGGAACACGTTCGATCGAATAGGAACACGTTCGATCGAATAGGAACACGTTCGATCAAACAGGAACACGTTCGATCGAATAGGAACACGTTCGATCGAATACAACACTCATTCGATCGAATACAAAACTCATTCGATCGAATGAGTTGGAGACCATTCGGTTGCTTCCCTATTCGGTCGACTGGACTTGTTCGATCTACGCATTCGATCGAATGGACTGATTCGATCGACTGGTTCGATCGAATGAGTCTGATTCGACTCCTTCAAGCTGGGCGACGGAGAAACCCACGGGTTTTCCAGATTTTCCAGATTTTTGACCCAAAATCGAAGTTTTTGACATGGAAATGCTCGGGATTGAAAGGGCTATCGATTCCTAGTACTTTTAAACACAAAAGCTTGCATTTTGACACCAAAACAAGGCGGTTTCTGACCCGAAAACTCAAGTTACGTTTTTGCTCGCTTTGAGGCCGAAATGGTTATGAAAACGGATGATTTTCGAGAGGGACTTACCAAAAACGATTAGGAACAAGATTGTGGACTCGGATTTGTGATTTGAGAACTTTCTCTCTCTAGCTTCTCTCTCTAGAAATGAGAGTGTTTGGGTGGGTGTAAGTGAAGGAAGATGGTGAAAATGGTGGAAGTGTCAAGAACTTTCGTTTATATACTACGGGTTTGGTTAGGCTCGGGTTGGCTTCCTACGGGTCGAGACAGGCCGAGTTCATAAAATAACTAAGCCCAAGACCCGTTCCTTACTCGACATTAAATAACTAAAACGTGAAATTACTAAACATAACTTTCTTTATTCAACATTATAAATTTTAGGATGTTACACAAAAGCTTCATCTTTGTGTCTTAACAAGTACACATACCCATAACGACTATAGTCGTCAATAAAGGTAATGAAGTATCTTTCACCATTCCTTGTCATTGCCTTAAAAGGACCACATACATCCGAATGTATGATACCTAATAAGTCTTTTGCCCTTTGGTTTGTTCCACTAAAGGGGTCCTCGGTCATCTTTCCTAACATACAAGACTCGCATTTATCGAATGAATCATCACTTGATTCCAAAAGACCATTCTTTTGAAGTGTATGTATGCGATCTTTGTTTATGTGACCAAGACGGCAATGCCAAAGATAAGTTTTACTCAAATCCATTTTGAGTCTTTTGGTGCTTGATTGGTACAACATGTTATCATAAGATGTGTTATCATGAACTAATTCATAAATGCCATTAGATGGCATTGCTTTAAAATAAAATACATTATTCATGAAAACATAAATACAATCATCCATAAACTTAAAATCATAACCATATTGTCTTAACAAGGAAACGGAGATAATATTCCTAGTCAAACTAGGAGCATACAAAACATTATTTAAAATAACTTCCGAACCATTTGGAAGCTTCAAAATGTAGTCCCCTCGGGCTTCGACAACAACCTTTGCTCCGTTGCCCATGAAGAGACTAATATCTCCCTTCTTGAATCCTTCATTTCCTTTGAACCCCTACAACAAATTGCAAATATGAGTTCCACATCCGGTATCCAATACCCATGTGTTAGAGGAAATAATATTAAGATCAACATGAATCATGAAAGTTGTACCCGAGGTTTGCCCCGCATCCCTCTTAGCTTTCAACTCTTTTAGATAGGTTGGACAATTTCTCATCCAATGCCCTATCTCCCCACATCCAAAACACGGATCCTCCGCGCAAACCTTTGGCTTCTTTTCTTTTGGTTTGGGTGGTCCCGCTTTCGCCTTTCCCTTGAACTTAGCCATGACTTGTCCTTTACCTTTGGCAACCTTTGCCTTAGGTTCCGGGTGATGCCTCTTCCTATTGCTTCCTTCATTGATCGTGAGAACGGGTAAAACCTTTTTACCCATTCCCTTCTCGGCCGTCTTGAGCATTGCGTGAAGCTCACCAATGCTCTTGTCCAACCCATTCATGTTATAATTCATAACAAAAGTCTCAAATTTCTTGGTTAGCCCATTTAGGATCAAATCCGTGGCTAACTCGTTTGAGACGCGACAATTAAGGCGCTCGAGACGATCAATGTGGCTTTTCATCTTAAGCACATAGGAGGAAACGGATTGGGTTTCTTCCATACGACATGCATGAAGAGCTCGAACCGTTTCGAAGCGTTCCACCCTAGCTTGTGTAAGGAACATTTCCTTAAGTTGGGTGATCATGTCGTATGCCCCATGAAGTTCAAAATCCTTTTGAATTTTGGGAATCATAGTTCCCAACATGAGGCAAGAAACTTGCACGGAATCCTCATTGTGCTTTACCCAATTGTAATAGTTATCTGCATCGTCAATGCTAGGTTCTTCGGGAATAGGCTCGTCTATCACGTAATATTTCTTTTCATGCTTGAGAACGATTCTCAAGTTTCGATACCAATCCATAAAGTTGGTATAGTTTAGACGATCCTTATCGAGAATAGATCTTAGTGATAGGTTGTTAACGGGTGGAATAATAACGTTAGGTGGATTGTTGATTGCGGCCATCTACAAATATAACAAAGCTCAATTTTAGTATTTTCGATATCAATAATTAATTTTAATCGTTAATACCCTTTATGTCTCCTAGACAATTAATGATTAAAATCTAGAACCTAACGTTACATTCAAATAGTAGTTAGGTGACCTTTATCCTACTATTTAAATTAACAAGGTAGTCAACGTTTGACAGTTGCAACCCTTTGCAACTTCTAGTTTTATGGGATCGGTTAAACATCTTATGTTTAGTTGGCATGTTTAATCCCATCAACACCATTGTATACCATGCTTCGGTGACCCTATTCAGATGGTTTCCAATTTAAGTCGTCCTACTTATACACACGTGTGAGTTTACATATACAAGTGGTTAGGTGACCTTTATCCCACTTATATGGTAAACCCACCTCAAACTCCCAAGTTTCCTTTAACATGGTTAGGTGACCTTTATCCCATATCGAGTTCCCAAGTGATTCGAATGTTGTATAAAAGGATGGTGTTCGACTTATTTTATAAAAGAGATTTTAGTTTTCTAAATTCTAGATTGGAAAAACTTTTATGTACCTTTCATTTGCATGCATTCAAATGTATGGTATTAAGTTGAAAAACCCATTTTCAAAATTCCTATTAATAAAACCCATTTTATTATGAAATCATTATACTTTAATAAAACCAATTTTTATTACCTAACGATTTCTAAGGAACCAATTTTATGCTAGTTGTTAATTTTAAGTAGTTAGCAAACCATATTGCAATAACACAAACAAAAGAAAATCAACCATGCAAGCATAAAACATACAACCACAAGTTCATAACCATAGCCTCCTAATGTTGACTACACTTGTTGACCGAAGACAAGTGTGTCAAAAAGGTCTTTCCTAAGGGACCCGAAAGGACATAATCTTGTGTCGGTGAACTCCCACTTGATCCCCCATCCAAATGCTCCAAGTGTTCACCCCCGTGTTGTGGTCTCCACTTTATTTGGGCTTCTATCCTTGCATCTTCTTTTACAAAATATGTCCTGATACATTTTTCTAGTAAAAGAAATGCATCTAATCTACTTATTATTACAAACCAAATGAATGAATAAATAGATTACAAACCCAAATAAATATTACAACCATAGAATGAACAAACAACCACTTGAATGAACAAACACATCAACACAATCATTCAACCAAACATAAGGCTATGGCTAGGTTATGAACATCCAATACACATCCAAATGTGCAATAATACAAGACCAATATGTTTCCCCTTTTTCCCTCAAACTTTCGGCCCAAAAAACAACCAAACCGAAAGTTTCGGGTTTTTGTCCAAACAACACAATCAATCATCCAAATGACTTAGCTTTTCAAGATTACCACATGCATGTAAAGCATAACCTTGAAAAACCATGGGGTAACCAAAACCCCTAAAATTTTCGGCTATATGGTAAAACCCCACCATAAACCCGAAAATTTTCGGGTTTAATGAAGCATGCATCCGTATAAGCGGCTCTTGATGCCATTGTTGGGTTTTAACAAGATTATCAAAGTCATAAAACCTTACTTTTACCAAAAACGCAGCGGATAAATGTTTTAAATCTTGTTAGTTTATAGTGCATAAAACCAATTTTATACATGCAAAACCCAAACCCGGATCCATATACGAAATACATACTATCAAACACATGCATGTCACTATAAGTTTATGCATGTTAAACTACCTTTCAAGTAAACCAAAACCGGGTGAAGAAAGAGTGATTGAAAGGCAAGAACTTGAATATGGAAGCTCCTCAAGCTAGCATACCCCAAGTCTCCGACAATACACCTTTGTTTAGCTAGGATTCACTTGAAAAACCAACTCCTCCTTGATGTTCTTCCTTATGGCCGAAAATGGGAGAGAAAAGGAAGAGATGAATGTTTTGCTACTTGCAAAAATGTTATAAGAATGAATGAAAGAGAGTTAGGGAGTTAATGGAAGCACCACCCATGGCACCCACTCACATCCAATACATGTCTCCACTAAAGAAAACATAATAATATAAAATAAAAGGTGTAAGAGAGTAAGGGGGGGGGGGGGGGGGCGGGCACCCTCTCACCTATTTCAAATTTTATATATTTTTTTCTTTAAATAAGTTTTATATCATAAAACTCACATTGTGTTATTTCACAAAATAAATATAACACAATATAGGTAACATGCTTGGTAACCATTATTCACATATTGTTATTTAACCATCTTAAATAACACTATGATCATATCATATATAAACAAATATTTAGAAACCCCTTTCCAAATAACTCAAGTGTTAATATTTGTTTGTTATGATCATATCATATATAAACAAATATTATTGGTGTTTGTCTAGCTTGTTATTGGGTATGACCCGACTTGGATCATAACGTACTAGCCACATCAATAATAATATGTGTCTTGGGCAGACCGAGTCCAACATATTAGGGGTATAAAAGCATAATGGAAAACATGAGGTTTGTTTAGGGAAAGTCTAAAGGATCATTAATTTATTTTTTGAGACGGGTTGACTTTTTCTGGAATTATGAATTTTGGTTAGGCAGATAGCCTAGGTTACAATGGTTTTTAATCTGCTCTTTTTGTGAAACAAGATTATCATAAAACGTGCAACCCTTTTTTTTTGCAACACATAAATTTATAAATATGATATGAAGTAATACAGTTTTATTTGGTATTCCAAAGTAAACCCATACCAAACCAAAACATATTGGACCGTAACCAAACTGTTTTATTGTTTATTGAATTAATATGGTCGTCACATTTCTGCTTTGATATTCCTGTTCACCAGATGGGTAAACTACTAGTTGATGATGATCAAAATGAAGAAAGAAAGATCAATTATTAAATTAAAAAATAAAATATTGAATTATTACTCAAAAAATAGTAAAACAAAAAACAACAGGTCGATCAATTACAAGGGTAACTAATGCTTAAAATTGAGAGAGACTGTGTGGATTGGAGAAGGATTTACAATCAATTGTGAGAGGATTATGCAGATGGAATTGGGGAAGGTTAAACTCAAATTGCAGATATCTCAAGGTGAAATTGATTGATAAGGAGATAAATAAGGGATTTAATTGATTTTAATCAAAACCACATCATTTTGATGAGTTTTATATCTAAGTTAGATACATAACAGTCTCATATTTGTTTTCCTCATTAAAAATCACTTGTTAATAACTTATCCTTAACATTAAAATTAATCATAAAAAAAAAAAAAGAAAATTTGTGATTGGTCCAATTGGCTTTCGCTTATAAGCTAGCATATTTATTGTTATTTAATACTTTGTATTTATGGTATATGCTTTATCATAGGTTGGATGGTCATACCGGTTCAAACATATATGTG